>NC_053026.1:494142746-494326113 GCF_003073215.2 Triticum urartu | reverse complement strand
GTTCTGGATTCCCCGGTCTCACAGTCCCCCCATTCATTAATAGAGAGAGAGAGAGAGAGAGGAACATTCCGATTTGTATGCCCAGGGTTGGTCGCGATTGGTTTAATCATTCATCTTATTGTGACGAACTACAATATTATTGAAATGAATTTCCTTTGCATAATCTCTGTGATTGATTATTCTTCTTCTCTCATGTGCGAGTAATCCCCCATAGACGTGCGAGATGTAGGGGATTGGTAAGATCCATTTGTGCCTAATCTATATGTCATTATTTGTGAAACTACCTCTATGATTAATTGTGAGGTTGATTACCCGTGAAGAGCATAATGCCTTGTTTTCCAATTTAGGAGGAGCGAAGACAATGCAAGAATAATGGGAAGGCAAGGCACGTAAATTGTTGGTACGGTTTAATGGTCTTAATAGCCTAGCCGGCCATGCATATGGTCACGGGGCGATAGGACAATAGATAGAAATAATCCCGACAGGAGGAGTTTGACTATTCAAGAGTGACTCATCTACCGTCCGTCGAATACAACTGGTATAATCACATGAATAGGTGGCTATGCGTTGCCTCTGCATTGGCACATTTTACATCCGCCTTGACCTGAATCTCTCCGTGCCTACTCTCTCCATTGCAGCAACCATTATTTTCAGTTGGTTATTTTATGTTCTTTTATTTGCTACTCTTGAAATTTTACGTTGCCCGTTAATTACTTGCTTTCTGCCAGCATCATAATCCTTGCAGATACCAAAACAGTTAATTCGTACAAGTCTGGTGACAACTTATGTGCGACAGAAAACTCGCATTAACACTCTCCTCCTGCTCTTTGCTGGGAACAATACTATACTAGACTACTTACACTAGTGCAACACTAACCTTGTGTGTCTTGAAGGTCATCAAGATGCTGAGAGTGTTAGCAATTTTATTTCTTTTCCACGAGAAGATGGGAGGACACTTAAAGATGTTATGACATGGCCTCTGCTTTGTACCATGTCTCTACTTGAGAAATGGTGAACATGATCTAGAAGAATTTTGAGAGTGTTGTTTGCCCTCATCACACCACCACCCAAGTCGTGTATAAACTTCTCGACAAAGCACACTAAATAAATAAATGTCATATTATCTTCAAATTTGTGTAAATCACAGGGGTGTAGGGAAAGTAGTGGCTGAGCCGGTACACACCCGCTAGACCCCGTCAAGAAAACATAGCGAAACATTTAAAAAAAATCTGAAACTTTGTGGGGATGATTATAAACAAATGTTATAGATACTTGCAAAGTTTGGTGGTCAAATGAGATCCGAGGAGCTTTGAACAAAAAGACAAAACTACAAATTCCGCTCAAACAGTGCACGTACATTTTGACTAATTTTGAGTACCTTTTTTTGTACAAAGCTCCTCAAAAATCATTTGAGCACCAAACTTTTCAAGCATCTATAACATTTGTTTATAATCATCCGCACAAAGTTTCAATTTTTTTAAAATATTTTGCTATGTTTTCTTGCGAGGGTGCACCGAGCTGGGGTGTAGGAAAACCACTCTCTAGGGGTGCATATCCTTTAGTTGCACTGCACAAAGAACTAACTGGATTGGAGTAAGTACAAATGACTTCGTCACCACACTAGTCATCGTAGTTTAGGTTGAACAATTACTTATTTGTTAATATCAATTGATGAATAAATATTACTAATTAAATTTGTTTGCATTTGATTTCTAACAAGTTAATCATGTTTTTCATATGTAAGTAATTTTTAGTTGCACTGCACAAAATGACTGGGATGCTAATTGTGTGCTATACAAAATAAATTGCACCACCTATTGGCTGCGTATGTCCAGACACGAGCTATTGCACTAGCAATAATGGTTAACATGAAGGAAATACTTTTGTGACACTGCACAAACAAAGATCACCAGTGGTGCTACAAGTCTACCTATTGGTGTAAGTGTCGGCGTGTTTCGTCAGGAACATTTTCACTGGCATTTTGATCGAATTTTGGATAGAGAGCAGTGAAATGATCATTCTCTTCATCTCCTTCCTATAGTGGTGCCTCTATTTTTTTCCCCAAAAGGTGAGATGGGTAGTGTATGAATCTTTGGATCTTAGATCTTCATTTCCTATGTTAGATGTGATAAATCTTTTGATTTTAGATCATCTTTCATATGTAGATTGTGAAGTATGTGTAACTCTTCAACATATTTGAATGTATTATGAGATGCAATTGACTTGTGTGGTGAATTAGAACATGCAGACCTCTATATATGTATATGTCTTCTATGTGAAATTCGAATTTCAGTGGTACAACTTGGTAGGGAAACCTTACGGGAGGCCGTTGTAAAAAGGAAGCCGCTTCAAATGATAATGTATTTCGGGCGGTTATGTACTGGAAACCACCTCATAGTCTTAAATAATTGGAAGATGTTATATTGTAGGAAACCACATCTAATGCTCCTTTATGTAGTAGTGTCCCGTCCTATGTTGAATATATCTTTTATGTGAGATTCAAAATTTTGTGGTACGACTTAGTAGGGGAACCTTATTGGAGGCAGTTATAAAAAGGAAGCCGCTTCGAATGTTAAAGTATTCCAGATGGTTATGTACTGGAAACCATCTCAAGGCCTTAAAGCATTGTATGCGGTTATATTGTAGGAACTGCCCGCGGGCGAACATATTCGAGGCAGTTTCGAAACCCCCTTCTATTTTCTGAGTATTAGCAACACAGACTTTGACGCGAAATGTGGAACTACCGCATGCCCATGTACCAAAACCATCTCTAATGCTCCTTTTTGTAGTAGTTTCCCGTCCTATGCTAAACTATGTCATCATGTCCTATGTTTTAATTTGTCATATGTTAACTATGGAATATAGAATGTATTTAATCGTTGCACAGACTTGCGGAGGGGAAATGAGGAGCACCGTTGTCGGTGCGGACAACTAGGGCTCGACCCCTTGCTGTCCGCGGATATGTCCATATACATACGGGGGCTCAAATTTGTCCGTTGCCCTTGGTGATGCTCTTAGACCGGACACGCCATCGGGAGTCGCGGCGCGAGGAGCCACGAGGCTATGGTTATTGGAGTCAGCCATTTTGCAACCTAATCAATATCATTGTGATCTTTGGTGATTTTCTTCCTAGTTATTATCACGCATTAATTACAAAATATTTCCTTCCTAATTTGTATGTACCAAATATTATGTAATTAATATCATCTATTGCCCTCCATATTTTCATACTTATGACAGTGCATTAATTACGCAATCTTTTCTTCCTTTTTTGTATGGACCAAATATTATGTAATTAATATCATTTATTACCCTCCATATTTTCTTACTTATGATGGTGCATTAATTACGCAATCTTTTCTTCCTCTTTTGTATTGGTGAAGATTATATGATCAATACAATCAATTACTCTTATTATTTTCTTTATTATCGCGGTATCGCCATGCATTAATTGTGTATCATATGTTACCACCAACACTTGACCGGGCTTGACTAGACTAGTTATGCGTTCCTTAGATCCATATCAACGTGTGGCCATTAAAAAAAATCTGAGACCATCTAGAACTAGCCCTTGGAGGCATATTTTTATGGAAGAAAGTCTCTAAGCACCATGCGCCACTCCGGACTCGAGCGCGGGTGGTCTAGCTCGCTCCTTGCGAGCCTAGCCAATAGGGTGACACCAATAGATCCGAGGCTCAAGGAGAATATATCACAGTCGCATTTCTAAGCCTTTGCATCCTCATTTCTGAGTTACTGCATCCATAACGTGCAAACCAAAACAACTACTCACATCTCACTAAAGTACATGCAATTCCATGCTCAGCAGTGCACAATTCCAACTTTGTAGTGACTGATTGAAAAGAAGAGTTTGCAAATTGCAAGAGAGGGATAACCACTAGTATTCATCGCGAAAAGCAAGTGCTATGTATGGAAGGATGGGGAGCGCATCATGGAGAGTACAAAAGGCGTGTCAACGTATCATTTTAGTGAAGAAACCGCAGGAGCAAAGAAGAATGATACGCTCGCTCGAAAGCCTTTTGACTTGGTGTGTCTCTTGCCTCGATGGAGTGGCAAGGAAAAACTCTCAAGCCTCATCATGCACGCACGCCAACACCTTCGCTCAAGCCTCAATGATACTCCGCACGATGCAGAGCGTGACATGCCTTTCTTTCTTAGTCAACTTTTGAAGCGGATTGACACGATTAATTAGAAGAGCGTAGAAACTAAGCGCATTGGTTTCTTGGAGGTTGGAGCTTGGCTTCCCTGCTGAAATGATTCTCTTCTTTTGTCCTCCAAGCCTCGGCGTCCATGTCAAAAGGTAGATCATGGTGTCTCGTGTGCAATGTGCCATAGCATCCAAAACCCATGTAATAATTGCATCGATTTTTATCCATTCACTCTCCTTTTTTCTTTACTTTTGAGATGAGACCGTGTGCCGAATGATTAGTTCATGGAAGATATGGATCCCTTGGCATGTACATGGTCCATGCTAGGCATGATGGAGAGGAACGCCTGCCTCCATATCTCCTATCCTTCACATGCATGGTGTCATGTCAAACCTCAAAGGTATATAGTACGTGTGTGCATGCACCACCAAACAAAACACCTAAAGCTCACCACGGCAGGCTCACGTACGTACGGCGCCAAAGCCAGGAAAGCCAAGGCCAAATCCACCCTATATATGCGGCGTGTGTTGCCGTTGCCGACAGACGGCTCACTTCAAACACCTTGAGCTCCTCACAAGTCATTTCTAGGAGCCTCACCAACATGTGCAGCTCTGCATCCTGGAACTCCTCACCTCCTGCTGTGCTGTTCATCAGGCAGCAGGGGAAGAAGAAGCCACATGTCTCAGTGACTCTCAGGAGGAAGAGGTAATTAACATCTCAGCTTGTTCCTGTTCCAGATTAACTGTGGCAGCAGCAGCAATGGAGCTTATGGAGCATGATGCTGCGTGCATGTGTGCTTACATGCAGCTACGCCTGATGTTTTCAGGTTAAGGCTGATCAGGAGGAGGAGGAGGGAGCTGAGGAGGGCGGCTGCTGGAGGGGCGGAGATGGCGATGCTGAACCTGAGGCTCCACCTGGAGAACCGGCGCATCCTTGCGGAGAACGAGAGGCTCCGGGAGAGGGCTGGCGCGCTCCGCCTCGAGAACCTCGCGCTGCGTGCCAACCTGTGCAAGGTGGTGCTACCGCCGGCAGAGGCTGCCCCCGGCTGCTGAGCTTCCCGCCGTTCTCCTTCGTCTTGGTGGCTCCTTGTTGTGCTTATGCTACTTTGTCTAGGTGTTGATGATGGCTGGCTGTCTGATGATCTGTGCTTATCGATCAACCACAGGGTTTTTCTTGGACCTACTTTGTGTGATTTGTGGCAAGATCAATAGATCATGGTTGCACATTATATGTTTAATTTCAAGTGCAGAGATTAGTTAGCAAGTTTTTGTCTGGCTGGCTCTTTTTGAAAAGAAAAGGGTGGGAGGAAAATGGAAGGCAGCTTTGATCAAAAGGGCAAACATGTCAACTCTACTTTCTCTTGTTAAAACCAGAAAATTTGTGTGATTTGTGGCTTGATCATGGTTGCACATTATATATGTTTAATTTGAAGTGCAGAGATTAATGTAACCAAGTTTTTGTCTGGCTGGCTTTTGAAAAGAAAAGGGGGAGGAAAATGAAAGGCAGCTTTGATCAAAAGGGTAAAGATGTCAACTCAACTTTCCCTTGTTAAAATCAAAAAATTAAAGGCAAAAAGATGGCAGTAGTCCTTTGTCCCTCTACATGCTCAATGTTTACTTACACCTTAAGGTCTCCAATGATTAAATACCATGAACTCCTCATCAAACCTTTTCCAGCCTTTTTCATTCTGCTCAAAAGCATATATTGGCAGATATCCTTGTGAGCTTTCCCTTTTACACCTTTATTACCTAGTACTTTGATGAATGTTACTGGCAATGCATTATATGTGCAAGTTTAATATCTACAACTGTAGAACCTGAATCAAACTTCCAAATGGCGGCAAAAATCGCAACACTGAAACTGAAGCCGGAGCTGAGCTCTTCTTCGGAATAAGAACAAATAAACCCAAAACAACTACTATCACCAAGCTGTGACGACGAGGGAAACAGTCAGGTTATCTTGCAGCTTAGATCATACTCCCTCCGTCCCAAAATTCTTGTCTTAGATTTGTCTACATACGGATATATCTATTCACATTTTAGTGTTAGATACATCCGTATCTAGATAAATCTAAGACAAGAATTTTGGGACGGAGGGAGTACAACAAATGGAGCTAAGCTTATACAAGTAATACCCAGTGTGCATCACTCAAAACCGCAAAATGGAGAAAACAATGATATGAGGTACAAACAACAAAGCATGCCACTGGAGTTGCCCCAAACATTTCCATCAAGTTATCGGTTCAAAGTCGGGGCACAAGGAATTGTACCATAATCCGATGAATCCAGCACACAGCTACAGGGACAGACAGACACTTTATACAGTTCAAAAATCGACCGGAGTTTTTCCCAGGATTGAACAAAAATAATTTCAACACAACAAGAGATGTTTTTTTTTTCTTCCTATGATTGTTTCCCGCGACCTAAGTAAAGTATTGTCCAGAGCATATGGTATTTTTAACCGAATCTGTCGTATCAAATTTCCCTTGGAAGATCTCATTTGGGAAAGCATCCTAAAAGTTCCGCTGGCGTTGCTGACCTTGCTGGAGCTGTGATGGTTGCCTCAGAATTTGCAGCTGGTGAAGCTGAATCATCTGGGAGCTCATCCGTTGCTCTGAACTGTTCGGCATATGAGGATTACTGGCCTCGGCAACAACCAGATTTAGGCGTTCGACCTCAGCATGCAATGCTTCGTTCAGAGCTGGACACAGAGTGAAAACCCAAGTTAACTGACTATGACAAATAAACAATAAAGTTCATTCTAACATAGGCGTAGTAGGGGTAACAAGCACGTTAACACAGCATACCACATGACTAACAGGACTCAACACAACTGAAGTAAAAGTGCAAAATACTGATAGTTTACAATCAACCATTGGAAGAACACAACTTGAAGTAAATCAGCAGAAAAATCTTGCAGTGCTGGTCAATAAACAAAGCAAATATACCAGACAACGAATGAGAACATTATGAGATTAAACAATAACATGCAGGTTCTGTTTGAATTAAGTTACACAAGAAGAGGAACCATTGTCAAAAGATCCAAGTTTTGTGGCACATTTAGAATATTCTACGATATCAAGTTATTCAGGCATGCATACATGCGCTAGTTTGACAACGCGGCACCAGAATTCAACATAATGTTTTTGGTGTTATGCCTAGACTCCATCCTACCATTTGGTTTTCTGAACTACACATTCAATTCTTAACATTGAAAACTCCAGTCGCCCTAACAGTCGAAACAATTCCTGAATTCCAGTTGCCCCAACATGCTTATATGTTGCAAAGCATTATCTATTTTTATCACTGTAAACACAAAGCCAAGTTTTGGTTGTAGGAATCATCATAACTTCTATTGCAACATCGCAAGCTGCACATGAACAGTCAGAACATACAGCACCGGGCACCAACTCATATATCATACATACGCTGACTGCTATTTCGACTCATTATCTATTTTTACCGCAACTTACAGTGATGCTGGAAAATAAGGAAGCAAACTCACCCTCTTTCAACTGTGCTTGCTCCTCCAAAGCTTGCAGCCTGATTCTCATCTCATGGTTGTGAATTGAAAGCCTAGCCTGGCCCTTCTGCAAAATACATGCATTCACAGTAACTAGGACTGTCAAACCTTCAAATACAAATCAAAATGCTCACCACATATAAAGCTGGGCCAGAAAGCCTCTTGTCTGTAAGAAGGGGGGAAAAAGGCCCACCAAATTCAGAGAACGAACCTTAACCATTTTCACTTGTGCAGATAAGTTCATAGTCTCCCCCTGCAGCACCTGAACCTTGCCCTCAAGCTCCACTATGTATTTTGCCTTGCGCTCCTTTGACTTAGCAGCAGACAGCCGATTGTTTAGGATCCTGGAAAATTTTACAAGATATGATCAATTTTCAGTAAGCGAAACATTTTTACCAATGACAACTTTATTGCGATCATGGACGCCCAACACACCTCCTGACCCTCTTAGGATCGGTCAGCACAATCTGCGCGAGGTGCTCACTGTCCATGATAACCTTCTTCTCTGCTTCACTGAATTCCTTACTGTTTGCGAATTCCTTGGCGAAGAGAGCAGCGGCGCCACCAATGGAACCACTTCCACTGCGTGCCAGCCGAGCAGCAGCACCCGGCCCCGGACCCGGAGATGGAGGCGGCGGGTTGGAGTTGGAGTTGGAGTTGGACGGCTCCAGGCCGGACGGTCCAAACTTGAACTTCCCTACAAGGCTGTCCGCCGACAAGCTGCGGCAATGCCTGGGCAAGCTGCCGTCCGCGCTCTCGGCTTCGTTCTCGCTGCTGTCACCGGGGCTCCAAGCGGGCGCTTGGCTGTCCAGCTGGTCGCGCCGCTCCTGGCCGACGGGCCCGGAGGAGCCGACCGCGCCCAGGCCATTCGTACTCTTGTTGTAGGCGCCGAGGATCCCGTCGAGGGTGCTGTTGTTCGCGGCCACCAGGGCCTCCGCGTTCACCGGCGCCGGAGGTGGCATGGGCAGGTTCTGCTGGGAGGAGAACGCGAGGAGAACGTCGCTCTGCGACCGCTGATGCCCCGCCCGCAGCGGCGGCAGTCTGGACGCCCCCCGCTCGGAGCCCGACGGCGGCGGCAGTCCGGACGCCCCCCGGTCTGAGCCCGACGGCGGCGGCGGGGAGAGCGCGATCGCTGATGGCGCAGACGGATCGGGGTACGGGGGCCGGAAGAGAAAGTCCATGGAGAAGAACTGGGGTTGCGACAGCGAGCGCGAGTGATGGGATCCTGCGCCACCGCTCGCCGCCGGCGGCAGCGGCGGCGGTGGTGGCGGGGGCACGCGGTAGTAGCCGAAGCCCGGGACGAAACGGGCGGCTACGGAGGCAGGGTGGGCCGGCGGGAGTCGGAGCGAGGGCTGGAGGCGGTGTATGGAGGAGGAGAGGTCGGCGGCGGCGGGATGAGAGGTCGGTGGCGATGGGATGAGAGGGCGAACACGCATGGACTGTCTAGTGGTAGGCGTCCATGTGGGCCCGGCAGCGGGAGGACGCGGCGGCGGTGCGCGGGGGCGTCCATGTGGGCCCGGCAGTGGGAGGAGGTGGCGGCGGTGCGCGGAGTCGTCGTCCATGGCGAGAGAGGGGGGAAGGGGGGGGGGGGGGGGGGGGGGGCGGGGGGGGGGGGGGGGGGGGGGGGGGGGGGGGGGGGGGGGGGGGGGGGGGGGGGGGGGGGGTCTGGTCGGGCCTCTAGGGTTCTCGGGGATACTAATACGATGCCGCTGAACGCGGGACGATGCGATGTCGACGGTACGACGAGGAGCCGGTCGAGTGAACGCGGAGAAGGAACACACGGAGAATCAACCAAAACATGAAGTATTCCCTCTCGCGTACCGCTGCATGGCCATGGTGGGCCCACACACCCGTGACAGAAATGTAAAGGCGTGTGGATCGTCTATCCTATTTTTTCGCTGAGGTTTTTTTTACCTAGTTGGACTCCTTCCGCCCTTGTGGATCGTGGTTTGGTAGAATCAAAGCCACTGTGGCACATGGCTACGTAGGTGTTTGGTGTCCATGTGGGCCCGACAGTGGAGGAGGTGACGGCGGTGCGCTGAGTTGTCGTCCATGGCGAGGGGGGAGGAAGGGAGGGGTCTGGTCGGCCCCTAGGGTTCTCGAGGATACTAATGCGGTGCTGCTGAATGCGGGACGATGCGATGTCAACGGTATGGCGGGAGCCGGTCGAGTGGACGTCGAGAAGGAACACACGGAGAATCAAGCAAAACATGAAGTGTTCTCTCTCGCGTGTCCCCGAATGGCCATGGTGGGGCCACACACACATGACAGAAAATGTAAAGGCGTGTGGAGTGTCTATCCCATTTTTTTAGCTGAGGTTTTTTACCTAATTGGATTCCTTCCGCCCTTGTGGCTCGTGGTTTGGTAGAATCAAAGCCACTGTGGCACATGGCTACGTAGTGTTGGGTGTCCATGTGGGCCAACAGTGGGAGGAGGTGGCAGCAGTGCGCTGGCTCATCGCTCATGGCGAGGGGAGGGAGGAAGGGAGGGCCTGGTTGGGCCGCTGGGGTTCTCGAGGGGATACTAATATGGTGAGGCCGAACGCAGGATGACACGGGTGTTAACAGTGTGGTGAGGAGCCGTCGAGTGAACACCGAGACAGAATGCATTTAGCATCGAGCACAACGTCAAGCGTTCTCTCTCACGTTCTATCGCATGGCCATGGTGGGCCCGCACATACGTGATGAAAATGGAAAGCCACATGGGGGTGTCTATCTCATTTTGTCTTCGCTTCGAGGTTTTTTTTGCCTAGTTGGACTCCTTCCGTCCTTGCCTCATGGCTCATGCACACATGGCTCATGGTTGTGTAGAATCAAATCCACCATGGCACATGGCTATGTGGTGTTGGTTGTACTTGTGGGCCCGACTATGGGAGGAGGTGGCGGAGTTGCGTTATGTCGTCGCCATGGTGAGGAGAGGGAGGAAGGGAGGATCTGGTCAGGCCACTAGGGTTCTTGATGGGATACCAATATGATGAGGTTGAACGTAGGATGATGCAGATGCCGATGGTGCAGCGAGGAGCCATCGAGTGAACGCCGAGACAGAACACATGGAGCATCAAGCAAAACATGAAGCGTTGGGTGGTGTGCCTATCACGTTTTTTGTTTGCTTCAAGGTTTTTGCCTAGTTGGACTCCTTCCGCCTTTGCCTCATGACCCATGCACATGTGGCTTGTGGTTGGGTAGAATAAGCCACGATGGCACATGGCTGCGTAGTGTTGGTTGTTCATGTGGGCCTGACAGTGGGAGGAGGTGGCGGCGGTGCACTAGGTCATCATCCATGTCGAGAGGAGGGAGGAATGGAGGGGTTTAGTCGGGCCACTAAGGTAATCAAGGGGATGACAATACGGTGAGGTGAAATGTGGGATAATGCAGGTGTCGATGGTGCGGCAAGGATCCGTCGAGTGAACATTGAGAGGGAACACATGGAGCATCGAGCAAAACGTGAAACAATCTCTTTTGATTCCACCACATGACCATGGTGGGCCCACACACACATGATAGAAATGGAATGGCGCATGGGATGTCTATCTCATTTTTTCTCCGCTTCGAGATTTTTTGCCTAGTTGGACTCCTTCATCTCTTGCTTCATGGATCGTGCACACGTGACTCATGGTTGGGGAGAATCAAAGCCATCGTGGCTCATGTCTGTGTAGCATTGGGTGTCCAAGTAGGCTCGACAATGCGAGGAGGTGGCAGCGGTGTGCTAGGTCGTCGTCCATGGCAAGGCGGGAGGAAGGGAGGGGTCTAGTCAGGCCACTAGGGTTCCCGAGGGGATACTAATACGGTGAAGCCGAACACGAGATGATGCGGGTGCCGACGGCGTGGAGAAGAGCCGTCAAGTGAATGCTGAGACATAACACATGGAGCATCAATCAAAACATGAAGCGTTCTCTCTCGCGTGCCGCCGCATGCCCATGGTGGGCCCTGATACGTCTTCAAGGTATCTATAATTTTTTATTGTTCCATGTTGTTATATTATGATTCTTGGATGTTTTACAATCATTTTATACCCATTTTATATCATTTTTGGGACTAACCTATTGACATAGTGCCAAGTGCCAGTTGCTTTTTTTGCTTGTTTTTTACATCGCAGAAAATCAATATCGAACGGAGTCCAAATGCAGCGAAACTTTTTGTGGAATTTTGATGGACCAGAAGACACCCAATGGGCCGGAGAAGCACGTAGGGGGTCGATGTGTGGAATTATGCTGGATGGCGTTCGATGTGTGGAGTAATAGTAGTAGATGCAAACAGGAGTCGGTCTACTAATCTTGCACGTGATGACTATATAATGATCATTGTGTGGATATCGTCATGATTATTTGAAGTTATATAAATTGCCCAACAGTAATTTGTTTACCCACCGTTGCTATTTTTCTTGAGAGAAGCCATTAGTGAAATCTACGGCCACCGGGTCTCTTCGTTATAATATTTGCCTTCGCGATATATTTTTATTTGCTTCTATTTTCAGATCTATTAATCCAAAACCCCAAAAATACCTTGCTACAATTTTTGTTTATTTATTTATCTCGCGTTCCCGCGAGATCTATTTATCCAATCTACTATAATTTTACCTATCTTTTTACCCGTGAGGGATTGACGACCCCTCTCTTACGTCGGGTTGCAAGTATTTGTTCTTTGTGTGCAGGAGCTGTTTATGTGATGTTGCGTGGTTCTCCTACTGGTTCGATAACCTTGGTCTCATCATGAGGGAAATACCTTCCGTAGCTATGCTGCATCATCCCTTCGTCTTTAGGGAAATACTGACGTAGTTCAAGCCGCATCAAAAGGAATTTCTGGCACCGTTCCCGGGGAGATATCATCAACATCTACCAGGTTCCTAATCACAAATCTCATCTCCTCGAAATTTACATTATTTGCCATTTTCCTCTCGTTTTCCTCTCCCCCACTTCACAAAAAATTGCCGCTTTATTCGCTCTCTTTTTCGTTCGCCGTTTTCTCGTCAGATCTATTTTTGTGTGCAATCTTGTTTGCCACTTCTTGTCGTTAATGATAGTTCTTCCGCTATTGCGTGCACTCCCGAGAACGAGGTTCTTAACTTTAAACAAAGGGGAGGAGAGAATTTAAAGGATGCTTGGTATAGGATTTGCAATGCTCATAATAGATCTATCCGTAAGCAATCTACCATTTTTCTTCTTCACTGTTTTGATGTGGGCATCATCACTTGGTATAGATTCGTCCTTGATACGATTACCGGTGGAAATTTCTTGATGTGTCCCTCTCTTGATGCTTTTAGTGCTATGAGAAATTTAGTGTGTTCACTACCGCTTATGGTTAATGAAACAACTTTGACTCTTGAGCATATTATGGAAATACTAGATGTTATTGAAAAGAAAATGCTTACCGAAGAACATATTGAAAACTTGGATAAAAAGATGCATAATTTTGCTACTAAAATTGGGTCAAAAGAGGGAGAAGTTTTTAAGTTGTTAAAAGAAAAGGGGACCATAATTCATGAAAGAATTGAAGAAAGCCCGTCTCGGATTGATAAACTAGAAGAAATCTTTAGTAATCTAAGTACGACTTTTGCTTCTGCTTAAACTATTGAAAAAACTCCTGTAAAAGTTGGCAAGATTACTTAAGTTACGAAGAACAAGGGTGAAACTTCTAGTAATAGCAGTAAAGAAGATCTTAAGATGATTAGTATTCATCCAGATTTTGTTGAAGTTATAAGAGATCCTTTGTGCAAAAATGAATTCCTTAAACTTGTTCCTAGGAGTATTGTCATTCAAAATTTGTATGCTAAATCCTTGAAGAATTAAAAATGTCTGATTTAAGAGTTGGAAACTAAAGATGACAATACTTAGATCCTTCACATTATGCCTAGCTAGGGGCATAAAACAATAGCGCTTGTTGGGAGGCAACCCAATGAATAAAATTGATTTTTGTCTTTTTTCTTTCTGTTCTTGAGTGTTTTCACACTTATGATACTGTTATGATTGTGTTTTTTGTGTTTTAATTAGTGTTTGTGCCAAGCAAAGCCTTTGGGATCATGTTGGGTGATAGTTGATTTGATCTTGTTGAAAAACAGGAACTTTTGCGCCCATAAAAATATTTTTAATTTTTAACAGAAGCGTGATAAAATACTGATTGTTTTTGCAGAAGATTTATATACAAATTTCTCACGTTGTCCTAATTTCTTAGAACTTTTGGAGTTACAGAAGTATCCGAAATCTCCAGATTGCTACAGACTGTTCTGTTTTTGACAGATTCTATTTTCTTTGCGTTGTGTGCTTGTTTTGATGATTCTATGGTTTTCTTTGGAGAGTTTTTGCCATATAAAAGTTGGAATATAGTAGATATAATGCAAAACTAAAAAAATAATGGGTTTACAACAATACTTATAGTAGTGATTTGCTTTCTTATACTAACGGATCTCACAAAGGTTTTGTTGAGTTTTGTGTGATTGAAATTTTCAAGTTTTGGGTGACTTTACGATGGATGAAGGAATAATGATTAGAAAAAGGCTAAGCTTGGGGATGCCCGAGGCACCCCAAGATAATATTCAAGAAGTATCAAGCAACTAAGCTTGGGGATGCCCCCGAGTGGCATCCCCTCTTTCTTCTAACAACCATCGGTATTTTACTTGAAACTATATTTTTATTCATCACATATTATGAGTTTTGCTTGGAGCGTCTTATATGATATGAGTCTTTGCTTGTTTTTATTTGTGTTTTTAGTCAGGAATCTTTGCTGGACACACCTATTTGAGAGAGCCAAAATTATGCCATGACTTGTTAGAATTGCTCTCTATGCTTCACTTAAATCTTTATGAGCCATGGAATTGCTCTAGTGCTTCACTCATACCTTTTTAAGCACGGTGTGCTTTAGTATATTTGAAGAAATGATCTCATGATTCACTTAGATTTATTTGAGAGTTAGTATTTTTTTAAGAAATTCTCTCTTGCTTCACTTAAATTATTTTGAGAGAAGAATTTTTTTATGCTCACTTATATTTGTTTGAGCTATCAAAAGCAACATATGAAACTAGTCCCAAAGTGATAGATATCCAAGGAGGATATAATAAAAACTTTCATGAAGATCATTGGAAAAAATAAACTTGATTCCTTGTAATAGTTTTGAGATATGTTGATATAATATGTGAGTCATGTTGATGAGTAATTATGCTTTAGTAAGAATATTGGTGTTAAGGTTTGTGATTCCCTATGCAAGCATGAAAGTCAATAATTATGCAATGAAATTACATCCTACTTGTGGTGCATTATTTGGTGATAGTTATGCTTAATGATTGCTTATGAGATTTTTTGTTTCTTGGTTGGTTGCTTGTCAATCTTATGCTAGCCTTCATTTTGCACTAAGTGTAGTGATCTGACCTCAAACGGTCAAATCTCTGTGCATAAGTGTCAACCCTGGATCGGTAATGCAGACACACAAAGTACTTGAAGGATTTATAACAGAGTTCAATCACACACTTATTACATCGAATATCTCAAAAGAGAACTTATTACAATAATATGGCTGAAGGCCATATAATGAAGATAACAGCAGAAGGCTTCGAAGGTAAAATGAGTCCATCAACTCCAACGGCATAGCTGAGTGCAAGACAATGACCTAGCGCACCTTACTCTTCGTTTGAAAAGTCTGCAACATAGTATGTTGCAGCCCAAAATGGGTCAGCTCATGGAATATGCTGGAAAAATAACACTATAGAGCAATGAACAAGTAGCAGCTATAACTATATGCATGTTTAGCTGGTGGAGGCTCTATGGTTATTTTTGCAGAAAGCTAGTTTTTCCCTACAACAAAGGAATATATTTTATTTAACTACAAAGTTTGTTGAAAACATTGATAATGGTAACCCCATCTCAATCCCAAATTAATAGTCATTAATCCAACAAGTTAATTAAGTAAAGTGATGAGATCAACATAATAATTCAAGCACCAGATACTCAAGATGTCCATAACTAGGGACACAGCTAACCATGATTAGTTTGTACACTCTGCAGAGGTTTGGGCACTTTTCCCCACAAGACCCAATCTCCTCCGTTTGATTTCTCGCACTACATGATGTTTGAGAAACGGATGACCGAGACACAGTCTTTCAGAAGCATTAGCTCTTTTGACGGGTAAACCGTACCACCTACACCCCCTAAATCTGATAGTTTACCACTGAAATGTAGGGTTTCGTAGTAATTTCAAAATTTTTCCTACGCACACGCAAGATCATGATGATGCACAGCAACGAGAGGGGAGAGTGTTGTCTACGTACCCACGCAGACCGACTGCGGAAGCGTTGACACAACGTAGAGGAAGTAGTCGTACGTCTTCCCGATCCGACCGATCCAAGCACCGTTACTCTGGCACCTCCGAGTTCTTAGCACACGTACAACTCGATGACAATCCTCGGGCTTCGATCCAGCAAAGCGTCGGGGAGGAGTTCCGTCAGCACGACGGCGTGGTGACAATCTTGATGTTCTACCATCGCAGGGCTTCGCCTAAGCACTGCTACAATATGATCGAGGTGGAATATGGTGGCAGGGGGCACCGCACACGGCTAAGGAACGATCTCAAGGATCAACTTGTGTGTCCTAGGGTGCCCCCTGCCTCCGTATATAAAGGAGCCAAGGGGGAGGGGGCGGCCGGCCAAGGAGGGCGCGCTAAGGGAGTCCTACTCCCTCTGGGAGTAGGATTCCCCCCCCCAATCCTAGTTGGAATAGGATTCCTCGAGTGGGGAAAGAGAGAGAGGGGGCCGGCCACCTCTCCTTGTCCTAATAGGACTAGGGGAGGGGGGAGGCGCGTGGCCCACCTTGGGTTGCCCCTTTCTCCTTTCCACTAAAGCCCACTAAGGCCCATATAGCTCCCGGGGGGTTCCGGTAACCTCCCGGTACTCCGGTAAAATCCCAATTTCACCCGGAACACTTCCGATATCCAAACATAGGCTTCCAATATATCAATCTTTATGTCTCGACCATTTCGAGACTCCTCGTCATGTCCATGATCACATCTGGGACTCCGAACAATCTTCGGTACATCAAAATGCATAAACTCATAATAACTGTCATCGTAACGTTAAGCGTGCGGACCCTACGGTTCGAGAACAATGTAGACATGACCAAGACACGTCTCCGGCCAATAACCAATAGCGGGACCTGGATGCCCATATTGGCTCCTACATATTCTACGAAGATCTTTATCGGTCAGACCGCATAACAACATACGTTGTTCCCTTTGTCATCGGTATGTTACTTGCCCGAGATTCGATCGTCGGTATCCAATACCTAGTTCAATCTCGTTACCGGCAAGTCTCTTTACTCGTTCCGTAATACATCATCCCGCAACTAACTCATTAGTTGCAATGCTTGCAAGGCTTATGTGATGTGCATTACCGAGAGGGCCCAGAGATACCTCTTCGACAATCGGAGTGACAAATCCTATTCTCGAAATACGCCAACCCAACATCTACCATTGGAGACACCTGTAGAGCTCCTTTATAATCACCCAGTTACTTTGTGACGTTTGGTAGCACACAAAGTGTTCCTCCGGCAAACGGGAGTTGCATAATCTCATAGTCATAGGAACATGTATAAGTCATGAAGAAAGCAATAGCAACATACTGAACGATCGGGTGCTAAGCTAATGGAATGGGTCATGTCAATCAGATCATTCAACTAATGATGTGACCTCGTTAATCAAATAACAACACTTTGTTCATGGTTAGGAAACATAACCATCTTTGATTAACGAGCTAGTCAAGTAGAGGCATACTAGTGACACTAAGTTTGTCTATGTATTCACACATGTATTATGTTTCCGGTTAATACAATTCTAGCATGAATAATAAACATTTATCATGATATAAGGAAATAAATAATAACTTTATTATTGCCTCTAGGGCATATTTCCTTCAGTCTCCCACTTGCACTAGAGTCAATAATCTAGATTATACAATGATTATTCTAACACCCATGGAGCCTTGGTGCTGATCATGTTTTGCTCGTGGAAGAGGCTTAGTCAACGGGTCTGCAACATTCAGATCCGTATGTATCTTGCAAATCTCTATGTCTCCCAACTGGACTAGATCCCGGATGGAATTGAAGCGTCTCTTGATGTGCTTGGTCCTCTTGTGAAATCTGGATTCCTTTGCCAAGGCAATTGCACCAGTATTGTCACAAAAGATTTTCATTGGACCCGATGCACTAGGTATGACTCCTAGATCGGATATGAACTCCTTCATCCAGACTCCTTCGTTCGCTGCTTCCGAAGCAGCTATGTACTCCACTTCACATGTAGATCCCGCTATGACGCTTTGTTTAGAACTGCACCAACTGACAGCTCTACCGTTTAATGTAAACACGTATCCGGTTTGCGATTTAGAATCGTCTGGATCAGTGTCAAAGCTTGCATCAACGTAACCTCTTACGGTGAGCTCTTTGTCACCTTCATATACGAGAAACATATCCTTAGTCCTTTTCAGGTATTTCAGGATGTTCTTGACCGCTGTCCAGTGATCCACTCCTGGATTACTTTGGTACCTCCCTGCTAAGCTTATAGCAAGGCACACATCAGGTCTGGTACATAGCATTGCATGCATGATAGAGCCTATTGCTGAAGCATAGGGAACATCTTTCATTTTCTCTCTATCTTCTGTAGTGGTCGGGCATTGAGTCTGACTCAACTTCACACCTTGTAACACAGGCAAGAAACCTTTCTTTGCTTGATCCATTTTGAACTTCTTCAAAATCTTGTCAAGGTATGTGCTTTGTGAAAGTCCAATTAAGCGCCTTGATCTATCTCTATAGATCTTTATGCATAATATGTAAGCAGCTTCACCGAGGTCTTTCATTGAAAAACTCTTATTCAAGTATCCCTTTATGCTATCCAGAAATTCTATATCATTTCCAATCAGTAATATGTCATCCACATATAATATCAGAAATGCTACAGAGCTCCCACTCACTTTCTTGTAAATACAGGCTTCTCCGAAAGTCTGTATAAAACCAAATGCTTTGATCACACTATCAAAGCGTTTATTCCAACTCCGAGAGGCTTGCACCAGTCGATAAATGGATCGCTGGAGCTTGCATACTTTGTTAGCTCCCTTTGGATCGACAAAACCTTCCGGTTGCATCATATACAACTCTTCTTCCAGAAATCCATTCAGGAATGCAGTTTTGACATCCATCTGCCAAATTTCATAATCATAAAATGCGGCAATTGCTAACATGATTCGGACAGACTTAAGCATCGCTATGGGTGAGAAAGTCTCATCGTAGTCAACCCCTTGAACTTGTCGAAAACCTTTTGCGACAAGTCAAGCTTTGTAGACAGTAACATTACCATCAGCGTCAGTCTTCTTCTTGAAGATCCATTTATTCTCAATTGCTTGCCGATCATCGGGCAAGTCAACCAAAGTCCATACTTTGTTCTCATACATGGATCCCATCTCAGATTTCATGGCTTCAAGCCATTTTGCGGAATCTGGGCTCACCATCGCTTCTTCATAGTTCGTAGGTTCATCATGATCTAGCAGAATGATTTCCAGAACAGGATTACCGTACCACTCTGGTGCGGATCTCGCTCTGGTTGATCTACGAGGTTCAGTAGTATCTTGTCCTGAAGTTTCATGATCATCATCATTAGCTTCCTCACTAATTGGTATAGGTGTCGCAGAAACAGTTTTCTGTGATGTACTACTTTCCAATAAGGGAGCAGGTATAGTTACCTCGTCAAGTTCTACTTTCCTCCCACTCACTTCTTTCGAGAGAAACTCCTTCTCTAGAAAGGATCCATTCTTAGCAACGAATGTCTTGCCTTCGGATCTGTGATAGAAGGTGTACCCAACAGTCTCCTTTGGGTATCCTATGAAGACACATTTCTCCGATTTGGGCTCGAGCTTATCAGGTTGAAGCTTTTTCACATAAGCATCGCAGCCCCAAACTTTAAGAAACGACAACTTTGGTTTCTTGCCAAACCATAGTTCATAAGGCGTCGTCTCAACGGATTTTGATGGTGCCCTATTTAACGTGAATGCGGCCGTCTTTAAAGCATAACCCCAAAATGATAGCGGTAAATCAGTAAGAGACATCATAGATCGCACCATATCTAGTAAAGTATGATTACGACGTTCGAACACACCATTACGCTGTGGTGTTCCGGGTGGCGTGAGTTGCGAAACTATTCCGCATTGTTTCAAATGTACACCAAACTCGTAACTCAAATATTCTCCTCCACGATCAGATCGTAGAAACTTTATTTTCTTGTTACGATGATTTTCAACTTCACTCTGAAATTCTTTGAAATTTTAAAATGTTTCAGACTTGTGTTTCATTAAGTAGATATACCCATATCTGCTTAAGTCATCTGTGAAGGTGAGAAAATAACGATATCCGCCACGAGCCTCAATATTCATCGGACCACATACATCGGTATGTATGATTTCCAATAAATCTGTTGCTCTCTCCATAGTACCGGAGAACGGCGTTTTAGTCATCTTGCCCATGAGGCACGGTTCGCAAGTACCAAGTGATTCATAATCAAGTGGTTCCAAAAGTCCATCAGTATGGAGTTTCTTCATGCGCTTTATACCGATATGACCTAAACAGCAGTGCCACAAATAAGTTGCACTATCATTATCAACTCTGCATCTTTTGGCTTCAACATTATGAATATGTGTGTTACTACTATCGAGATTCATCAAAAATAGACCATTCTTCAAAGGTGCATGACCATAAAAGATATTACTCATATAAATAGAACAACCATTATTCTCTGATTTAAATGAATAACCGTCTCGCATCAAACAAGATCCAGATATAATGTTCATGCTCAACGCTGGCACCAAATAACAATTATTTAGGTCTAATATTAATCCCGAAGGTAGATGTAGAGGTAGCGTGCCGACCGCGATCACATCGACTTTGGAACCGTTTCCCACGCGCATCGTCACCTCGTCCTTTGCGAGTGTTCGCTTAATCCATAGTCCCTGTTTCGAGTTGCAAATATTAGCAACTGAACCAGTATCAAATACCCAGGTGCTACTGCGAGCTCTAGTAAGGTACACATCAATAACATGTATATCAAATATACCTTTGTTCACCTTGCCATCCTTCTTATCCGCCAAATACTTGGGGCAGTTCCGCTTCCAGTGACCAGTCTGCTTGCAGTAGAAGCACTCAGTTTCAGGCTTAGGTCCAGACTTGGGTTTCTTCTCCTGAGCAGCAACTTGCTTGCCGTTCTTCTTGAAGTTCCCCTTCTTCTTCCCTTTGCCCTTTTTCTTGAAACTAGTGGTCTTGTTAACCATCAACACTTGATGCTCCTTCTTGATTTCTACCTCCGCAGCTTTCAGCATTGCGAAGAGCTCGGGAATAGTCTTGTTCATCCCTTGCATATTATAGTTCATCATGAAGCTCTTGTAGCTCGGTGGCAGTGATTGGAGAATTCTGTCAATGACGCAATCATCTGGAAGATTAACTCCCATCTGAATCAAGTGATTATTATACCCAGACATTTTGAGTATATGCTCACTGACAGAACTGTTCTCCTCCATCTTGCAGCTATAGAACTTATTGGAGACTTCATATCTCTCAATCCGGGCATTTGCTTGAAATATTAACTTCAACTCCTGGAACATCTCATATGCTCCATGACATTCAAAACGTCGTTGAAGTCCCGATTCTAAGCCGTAAAGCATGGCACACTGAACTATCGAGTAGTCATCAGCTTTGCTCTGCCAGACGTTCATAACATCTGGTGTTGCTCCAGCAGCAGGCCTGGCACCCAGCGGTGCTTCCAGGACGTAATTCTTCTGAGCAGCAATGAGGATAATCCTCAAGTTACGGACCCAGTCCGTGTAATTGCTACCATCATCTTTCAACTGAACAATAGCACGAGCCATCTATCTACAATGAACATAAACGAGCAAGATACTATCAGGTACTAAGTTCATGATAAGTTTAAGTTCAATTAATCAAATTACTTAAGAACTCCCACTTAGATAGATATCCCTCTAATCCTCTAAGTGATCACGTGATCCAAATCAACTAAACCATAACCGATCATCACGTGAGATGGAGTAGTTTTCAATGGTGAACATCGTTATGTTGATCATATCTACTATATGATTCACGCTCGACCTTTCGGTCTCCGTGTTCCGAGGCCATATCTGCATATGCTAGGCTCGTCAAGTTTAACCTGAGTATTCTGCGTGTGCAAAAACTAGCTTGCACCCGTTGTAGATGGACGTAGAGCTTATCACACCCGATCATCACGTGGTGTCTGGGCACGACGAACTTTGGCAACGGTGCATACTCAGGGAGAACACTTCTTGATAATTTAGTGAGAGATCATCTTATAATGCTACCGTCAATCAAAGCAAGATAAGATGCATAAAAAGATAAACATCAAATGCAATCAATATAAGTGATATGATATGGCCATCATCATCTTGTGCTTGTGATCTCCATCTCCGAAGCACCGTCATGATCACCATCGTCACCGGTGCGACACCTTGATCTCCATCGTAGCATCGTTGTCGTCTCGCCAATCTTATGCTTCCACGACTATCGCTACCGATTAGTGATAAAGTAAAGCATTACATCGCGATTGCATTGCATACAATAAAGCGACAACCATATGGCTCCTGCCAGTTGCCGATAACTCGGTTACAAAACATGATCATCTCATACAATAAAATTCATCATCATGCCTTGACCATATCACATCACAACATGCCCTGCAAAAACAAGTTAGACGTCCTCTACTTTGTTGTTGCAAGTTTTACGTGGCTGCTACGGGCTTAAGCAAGAACCAATCTCACCTACGCATCAAAACCACAACGATAGTTTGTCAATTTGACTCCGTTTTAACCTTCGCAAGGACCGGGCGTAGCCATACTCGGTTCAACTAAAGTTGGAGAGACAGTCGCCCGCAAGCCACCTATGTGCAAAGCACGTCGGGGGAACCGGTCTCGCGTAAGCGTACGCGTAATGTTGGTCCGGGTCGTCTCGTCCAACAATATCGCTGAACCAAAGTATGACATGCTGGTAGGCAGTATGACTTATATCGCCCACAACTCACTTGTGATCTACTCGTGCATATAACATCAACATATAAAACCTAGGCTCGGATGCCACTGTAGGGTTTCATAGTAATTTCAAAAAATTTCCTACGCACACGCAAGATCATGATGATGCACAACAATGAGAGGGGAGAGTGTTGTCTACGTACCCACGCAGACCGACTGCGGAAGCGTTGACACAACGTAGAGGAAGTAGTCGTACGTCTTCCCGATCCGACCGATCCAAGCACCGTTACTCCGGCACCTCAGAGTTCTTAGCACACGTACAGCTTGATGACAATCACCGGGCTCCGATCCAGCAAAGCGTCGGGGAGGAGTTCCGTCAGCACGACGGCGTGGTGACAATCTTGATGTTCTACCGTCGCAGGGCTTCGCCTAAGCACCGCTACAATATGATCGAGGTGGAATATGGTGGCAGGGGGCACCTCACACGGCTAAGGAACGATCTCAAGGATCAACTTGTGTGTCCTAGGGTGCCCCCTGCCTCCATATATAAAGGAGCCAAGGGGGAGGGGGCGGCCGGCCAAGGAGGGCGCGCCAAGGGAGTCCTACTCCCTCTGGGAGTACGATTCCCCCCCAATCCTAGTTGGAATAGGATTCCTCGAGTGGGGAAAGAGAGAGAGGGGGCCGGCCACCTCTCCTTGTCCTAATAGGACTAGGGGAGGGGGGAGGCGAGCGGCCCACCTTGGGCTACCCCTTTCTCCTTTCCACTAAATCCCACTAAGGCCCATATAGCTCCCTGGGGGTTCCGGTAACCTCCCAGTACTCCGGTAAAATCCCGATTTCACCCGGAACACTTCCGATATCCAAACATAGGCTTCCAATATATCAATCCTTATGTCTCGACCATTTCGAGACTCCTCGTCATGTCCATGATCACATCCGGGACTCCGAACAATCTTCGGTACATCAAAATGCATAAACTCATAATAACTGTCATCGTAACGTTAAGCGTGCGGACCCTACGGTTCAAGAACAATGTAGACATGACCGAGACACGTCTCCGGTCAATAATCAATAGCGGGACCTGGATGCCCATATTGGCTCCTACATATTCTACGAAGATCTTTATCGGTCAGACCGCATAACAACATACGTTGTTCCCTTTGTCATCGGTATGTTACTTGCCCGATATTCGATCGTCGGTATCCAATACCTAGTTCAATCTCGTTACCGGCAAGTCTATTTACTCATTCCGTAATACATCATCCCGCAACTAACTCATTAGTTGCAATGCTTGCAAGGCTTATGTGATGTGCATTACCGAGAGGGCCCAGAGATACCTCTCCGACAATCGGAGTGACAAATCCTATTCTCGAAATACGCCAACCCAACATCTACCATTGGAGACACCTGTAGAGCTCCTTTATAATCACCCAGTTACTTTGTGACGTTTGGTAGCACACAAAGTGTTCCTCCGACAAACGGGAGTTGCATAATCTCATAGTCATAGGAACATGTATAAGTCATGAAGAAACCAATAGCAACATACTAAACGATCGGGTGCTAAGCTAATGGAATGGGTCATGTCAATCAGATCATTCAACTAATGATGTGACCTCGTTAATCAAATAACAACACTTTGTTCATGGTTAGGAAACATAACCATCTTTGATTAACGAGCTAGTCAAGTAGAGGCATACTAGTGACACTAAGTTTGTCTATGTATTCACACATGTATTATGTTTCCGGTTAATACAATTCTAGCATGAATAATAAACATTTATCATGATATAAGGAAATAAATAGTAACTTTATTATTGCCTCTAGGGCATATTTCCTTCATGAAAGAGGTCACGCAACATACTCAACTATGCCAGAGCCCATAATGGCTTGTGGCTACACACGGAAGTTTCTAGCATGAATAACTTTATGACCCCTTTGAGCCTGGGTGGCGGACCATAGGATGATCACACGGATTCCCCGGATCTCCTTGGACAACACTAGATTACCCCAGGGGCCCACAAACAATCCACCCAGATGTGTGTTAAAGTAGCCACCTTAAATAAACCCTTAGTTCATAATAATACTCAAAACTGTCATGAACCACTCAAACCAAACCACGTCTACGAGCATAGCATAGCAGTATAAGCATAACATAGAAGTAACTCCCAGGGTTTGAATGAAAAGGGCAATAGGTACTGCCTCACCAACTAATTCCCAATACCCACATGTTAAACAGATCCTACTCATGCAACGTTTGAGGGTTGAGACTAATGCATAAAAACTGGGTAATAAAGGGATACGATCAAACTGTTACTTGCCTTGCTGACGATCTGAAAACCCTAGTGACTCGTAGTAGCACGCTTCGCACTCCGGAAACTCTATTGCAAACAAACAATAACATACATAAGCACTCAAGCAATATATGCAAGGGTAAAATGTACGAGAAAAGATCCAAATTGAAAGTTCAACTAAAGAGCTTCGATTTGCAAAAAGAATCAATCAAATCAGAGTTACGAACCTCAAACTACGATCAAAAGAAGTTCAAATTCAAATCTGCTTGAAATCAAATTTTAAATTGTCAAAATCATGTTCAAGTTGGTTAACTGGAAAGAGGGGTCCGAGACGAAGAGTTTGGCGTTGGTTTCATTGGATTTGGACGAGCGAGCAAAAAGTTGCGAGGGTTTAAAGATCACGGGCTAATCTGCGATAAAAAACGTGGATAGGTCCCTGGCCGAAAATAAAATAAAAGAAAAAGACTATCGAACGAACGTTTGCTATCAGGGACAAATGAGCGAATACGTTCGCTAACAGAGTCGTTCGAGTGAACGTTTGCTAATTAGTGAACTAAAAAAACCGATCTAAACCAATCTAACGAAAAACCTAAAAAAACGGGCGGCAGTTTTGGCGGTTTTACCGCTTCAACCAAAAAAAACGGCGGCGACGAGATGTCCGGCGGCGGCGGGCAACGGCGAGGCGGGGCGGCGCTATGGGGCGTCGGTGAGCGGCAGCGCGCAGCAGGCGGAGGCAAGAAGCGGCGGGGGCGCGGGCTTGCGGTGGCGGCGGCTGCGGCGGTTGCGGGACGGGGTGGAGGCAGCGGTAGTTAAGGTGGGGAGGGGGTGGCGGCGCCTTGGGGAGGGGGTAGCACGAGGCGGGGTCCGGCTCGGGCTCCCCTCGGTGTCCGTGCCTCGCACGGCGGGAGGAAGGCGGCGGCGCGGGAGTGGGCCGGCCAGCTCGGCTGGGCTTCGGCCCAGTCAGGCGGGGAAAGAACTTTTTTTTAAAATAAATTCCACCCAAATAAAACTCCTAATAAAATATAAAAACAAATTCTAAAATGCCAAAAAACAATTTTCACCGTCTAATCAAAATATTTAGAACAAAGTGAACATTTTTCTGGCCTAAAAATGCATATTTTCTAATTCAAATAAAATATATATTTGATTTTAAAAAAAATTCCTCCAAAATTCCTCTTTTTTTGAAGAAGTCATATTATCTTCTCTCTTTTATTTTTAATATTGGAAATATCCAAGAGAAAAATACTAAAACCAAATTGATCCTATTTTCAAATTTGAGAAAATTCAAATATGAAAATAAACGAAATCTCCAACTCTCTCCTTGGGTCCTTGAGTTGCTTAAGATTTCTAGGATCACAACCAAAATGCAAATAAATTATGATATGCATATGATGACCTATTTATAACATCCAAATTGAAAATTGGGATGTTACAAACCTACCCCCTTAAGATGAGTCTCACCCTCGAGATTCGGGTTGGCTAGAAAATAGGTGTGGGTGGTCTTTCCGTAGGTCTTCCTCTCACTCCCAGGTGGCTTCATCCTCGGTATGGTGGCTCCACTGAACTTTGCAAAACTTGATAACCTTGCTGCGTGTAACTCGGCTGGCAAACTTGAGAATCTTGACGGGCTTCTCCTCGTAGGTTAGGTCATTATCCAATTGAATTGCTTCCAGGGGCACTGTATCTCTTAGAGGAATATCGGCCATCTCGGCATGGCACTTGTTCAACTGGGAAACGTGAAACACATCGTGAACTCCTAACAATCCTTCAGGTAACTCCAACTTATAAGAAACTTGTCCCATACATTCCAGAACTCGGTACGGTCCTACAAATCTCGAGGCTAACTTTCCTTTAACTCCAAATCATTTAACTCCTCGGAGTGGTGACACACGAAGATATGCTCGATCTCCAATTTCATAGGCTACCTCCTTTCGTTTAGTATCGGCATAACTCTTCTGCATGGACCGAGCTACCTGCAGTCTATCTCGAATCAACTTAACCTTCTCTTCAGACTCTTTGATCAGATCTGGTCCAAACAACTGACGGTCTCCAACTTCATCCCACATTAACGGTGCCCTGTATCTCCTCCCATAAAAGGCTTCAAAAGGTGCCATCTTCAAACTAGCCTGATAACTGTTGTTGTATGATAACTCTACGTAAGGCAAATTGTCATCCCAACTAGATCCATAATCTAGCGCAAAAGCTCTCAACATGTCCTCCAAAATCTGATTGACTCTCTCGGTCTGTCCATCTGTTTTCGGATGAAAGGTTGTACTGAACTCTAGCCTAGTACCCAAAGTCTGGGGCAATTGATTCCAAAACTTCAAAGTAAAATGTGTTCCTCTATCTGATACGATGGTCCTCGGAACTCCATGCAGACATACGATCCTGGTCATATATATCTTGGCCAACTTTGCACTCGTGTAGGTGGTTTTCACTGGGATAAAGTGAGCTACCTTGGTCAAGCGATCAACTACTACCCAGATTGAATCATATCCCGATTGGGTCCTGGGTAGTCCAGTGATGAAATCCATGCCAAGTTTGTCCCACTTCCATTCTGGTATCGGCATAGGCTATCACAATCCTGCTGGCTTCTGATGTTCTGCCTTCACTATCTAACATACATCACATACTTCTACATACTCGGCAATATCCTTATTCATACGTGTCCACTAGAAACGTTCCTTCAAATCCAAATACATCTTGGTGTTTCCGGGGTTAATCAAGTATGGTGAGTCATGAGCTTCCT
The DNA here is from genome assembly GCF_003073215.2 of Triticum urartu. NCBI lineage: Eukaryota > Viridiplantae > Streptophyta > Magnoliopsida > Poales > Poaceae > Triticum > Triticum urartu. Next base: position 494,298,379 of record NC_053026.1, on the reverse strand, counting down.
GAAGTGTTAACTTCCTAATCTTTGCATTATTGGGCACATATACACGATCCTCAAACCATAAAGTTTCATGTTCATTGTCGGTGTCGAAACCGGCGGATCTCGGGTAGGGGGTACCGAACTGTGCGTCTAAGGCGGATGGTAACAGGAGGCAGGGGACACAATGTTTTACCCAGGTTCGGGCCCTCTTGATGGAGGTAAAACCCTACGTCCTTCTTGATTATTCTTGATAATATGAGTAGTACAAGAGTTGATCTACCACGAGATCGGAGAGGCTAAACCCTAGAAGCTAGCCTATGGTATGATTGTATGTATATATCTATCGACTAGCCTGGCCTCGGTTTATATAGTGCACCAGAGGCCTAGGATAACAAGAGTCCTAGCCGAATACGCCGGTGGGGAGGAGTCCTTGTCTTGATCACCAAGTCTTGTGGAATCTTCCATGTATGCAGAAGCTGTCCAAACTGGCCCATGAGTATACGGCCATGGGGGTCGTCGGCCCAATCTAATAGATCAGGAGACGACGTGGTGAGTACCCCCTAGTCCAGGACACCGTCAGTAGACCCCTGAACCGGTCTTCAAGTTAGGGATGCTCCTCGATTCTTCCGAACTGTTCTTCATCTTTGGTTGTCGGTCTTGAAAACTGGTTCAACAAATCTTCTCATCTTCGATCTTGAGGATCGCCGAAATGCAATCGACGAGTTTACACGTCGGGTATCCGAGGAGCCCCTTTAAGTTTCCGGCCTTTATCAATGCCTTGTTATTTTTATGCCACACCTCGGGTTTGAAGTTTTTCCCGGGAGGCAGTGTCCTCTTGCGTCCGAGCTCTAACGCCGGACTGCATTCGAGGTATCTTTTGCAGCTGAGCACCAATGCCGGACTGCTTTCGAGCTCCAACGCCGAAATGTATCCGAGCGCCAACGCCGGACTGTGTCCAAGCTCCAACACCGGACTATATCCAAGATGTCAGATCATCTTGGTCCAAAAAAGTTGAAGGAGTTTAGCCGAGCTTAATGCTGGAAATGCCCTCTATGGAGCCAGCCACTAGCTCCCGAGCTTTATGCCGGACTGCTTCTGAGGTGGTGCACCACCCCGACTGTGGGCCAATTTTTTGTCAATATTTTTGATTGGTGCAATTTATTCTCTGCCGAGATATATAGCTAGTAACCCTCAACGTGTGTATCGGTTTAAAACCCGAGATGCACTTGAAGGATGATGTAAGACCACTGATTCCAGTAGCCGCTGAGACTTAATTGATTTGCAAAATCGGCCTGAGGATCAAGTCCTAGCTCGGCAGAATACTTCGGGATACAAAAAACGGTATGCTCAGTCCTCGAGACTCAAGTTGGGTGCGGCCGACCAACCTGAGGATCATAATCTCCTTGAAAACTGTATTGCACTTAAAATTTTCTGCATTGGACAGGAATGCAGTAGCCCCCGAGACACTGGTCGGGTGGCAACACCAGATTAGGGGATCGATGTGCCCCTTTAATATTTGTAAATAATAAGCCCGAAGCCTAGTAGCCCCCGAGCCTTAATGCGGGCACGGGTGGCCGCATTAAGGATCGATATCCATAGTAAAATCACAAATTATGTGTAATGACTCTATGTATCCAAGTACTTTACATCCTTAATGCTCGGATCTGCATTGTACCAAACTTTGTTGACCGACCATCGGCTTCCACCTCCTCGGCTAGTAGCCGAGGATTGTTTGTCCTACTTTATAAAGCTTTTATGAGGGAAAATATTTACGACAAACAAGGCCATCTGGCCATACGGTTTTATAAACAAAGGTATGCAGAGAGATATGTTATATTACTGTTCAACATAAGAAATGTCTTCCCAAGAAAATAGTCCCGCTATCGGTTCCTTTCTTTGGGTTGTCATGCTAAGCATGATCATGAAACCTCAGCTCTAATGTAAGAGCAAAATATCGAGGATTTAGTTTGGGAGGCCAGTTAATAGCCCCTGGTAGTGTTTGGCGACAGTCGAGGTCAAGCCGTAAACACTTCGGCCATTGTTATGAATGGCCCGTCATTTAACGCCGTCATCGGATTGCTGACCAGTTTACGCTTGTTGTGACAGCCAGTTTTCGGCTTTCTCCACTGAGGTGCTTAACCATGTGAGCTGGAAGCACAATCGCAGTGGTTCTCCCTTTGCACACCTAGCCAAACAAAGCGGAACGTAGGAGGCAAGCGCAGGAGCCGAGCAACCCAACTATTGACTTAAGACACAATTCGAAACCAATGCATATATAGTGAGATCCGAGAATGTTTTTGCCGAATCTATGAAGGTGTCCGGCATTGCATTGTGAGACTTGTGTTGGAAACACACAAATAGTTTAAAAGTGCCAAAAAGCTTGGAAAACCAAAAAATGTCAGTAAAAACATGACGTCCGAACAAGATCAAGTGTTCGGTGCCAATCCTAAAATTGGAAGAGAAAGAAAAATTGTGCTTCTGTCGTGTTTTGACAACAACCAAGAAGAAAACACATTTACAACTCATATATAAATTTTAAGAGCCCCCAAGTGACTTGGGTAAGAATTTTATGTATAATGATTGTATGCACCGAAGTACTTATATCATATTTGTGTTCACCCGAACTTTAAACGCGTCTTAACCGACCGTCGGCTTCTCCCTCTTCGGCCAAGGGCCGAAAAGTGTCATGTACTCCGCCTGTCGAGAGTATCGACGGTGTTTCCGATGACCAGGCAATCAGGCCATAAGGCTGTAACAGACAAAGCGCGCTCGGGGAACTTATGCTATATTACTAACGAAGTGTAAGAAGCATCTTCGAAGAAAATAGTACCCCCACCGATACCTTTCTTCGGTGCTCATTATTACTATGAGACTTGTGCAATAGATTTTTTGTACTCATGAGTTCCGTTGTGTGCCGACCATGATTGAAAACAATAAGAGCACTAGCTTTCGGCTTCACCCAGTCTGAGGTCAGAGCTCGGATGACCCGGTCGCGACAATCACAGAGGTGCTCCCTTTACTCCCTAGCCGAACAATCGGGAACGTAGGGGTAAGCACAGGAGCCAGGCAACCCAGCTTGCAAATCGCTTAGGTCAATATGGTGCATATTGTGGCGTAATACACGAACAAGGAACGAAGCCATACAAGTATAATCATATGCAAGAGTAAAAGCTCCATCAAGGGAGCCCCCAAGTAAATGGGGTATTTTAATTTTGTGTGTCACAAACAAAGTTTTGGCAAGGAGATTCTCTACAAGCAACTCTTTTTTTTAAAAAGGTATAATGCTTGGTCGAACCGAACACAAGTTAAAAATTTAAAACTTTGAGCATGAAGACAACTTAGCTGGTTAATGTGTTCGGTATTGATGACGCGGCCCGAGCTTGATGCGGGACAAGGTTCCATCCCCCAAGCCGGTCCCAAGGTGGCGGAGCAAAGAGATCGCCACTCCGAAGTGGTGACATAGCACGGTCAATGCGGGCCAGCAGAGTGATGCCGAAGTCCCTGGCATGGGGTAATGAAGTGTTGACGAAGCCCCCCCTGTCCAGCCGAGGTGACGTGGTATGTCAGTACGCCGAGTTGACGATACTGCCCAACCCGGATCATTTTCCTGTGCACAAAAAATAGTGCAAACCAAAGATAATAGTAATAATAATAATTAAAAAAATCATTGCATAATAAATAATTTATGCAAAGTGAGTAATAAAAGAAATATGGCCTGGCGCCGAAGTCAATGTCGATGCAGGGCGTCGGCGTGATGCGGTAAAGGCATGGCAAAGCCTGAATTCACAGGTTGGTCCGAGTTCCGGATGCGGCGTTCGCTGGACCATGTACGGAAACTGACCGAACCACCATGCGACCGTCGTTAATGTGGCCATCATTTGATAGACCTGTGTACATATGATGAACAAACCAAAGTAATAATTTCTTGGGAAAAATGAATCCGAACAAGCAAAAAATACTAGAATTAATAGCACCTGGTTTATTTGTTGTAGCAATCCGAAGAAAGGTGATTCTGAAAATTGGGACCCGATCCGCACACCCATTGCCTGATGGGCGATAAAGCGACGGTATGGCGATGCTGGCAAAGGTTGGCTCGCCGAGGCAAAGCCCTCGGTCCAGCTAACGTGACGGAGCTGGTCGGCTAGTGACGCCTAAGTCTCCGGAGTAGGTTGATGAAGAGATGGCGAAGCCCCCGGTCCAACCGAGATTTCGAAGTAGGTCGGCGTGATGGACACCAGCTTGAAGAAGCAATAGTGCGGCCCTGCCGATGCAGGTCGTGACGTGGTCGATGCCGGCTTGATGAAGTGACCATGCGGCGATGCCGGCATGCCCGCTCCGTGTAATCCGTGGGGCGGCGATGTTGGTGATGATTTATCCTTCACGATTCCGGACTCTTGTTCGGCTTGCCGAGATGATGATCTGAAGAAGTTGAGCTCGGCTCAACAAAGTGACGACGTGTCTAGCGCAGGTCGGCAGCCTTGGAGCAATATTGTCGGACTGGTTTGACACCAGCATAATGATGAAGAGGACCTCAGGGGAGGCTCAAAAATTTACGAGCACGTGTTAAAAAACAACGCACAATACCCTAGAAGAGAATTCCTCTAAAAAGGTTGTCCAATATCACGTTCATAAAGAAACATGAATTCGGGTCGTATCCGTATTCGCGCAGAAAACGGATCTGAAAATTGGTCCACTCATCGAAAGGTTCCCAGAGTTTGAACCATCGGATCGAGCTGAAATTTGGAGGGGTGGTAGATATGGGGATTCCTCAGTAGATGAATGGTTGGATCTTCCAAAGGACCTCCGAGCTGGGACCTGGAGACCACGCCCTAAACTCGTCCAGATTCCCGTCCAGATTTGACAGGGCTCCGGTATATTGTAGATTGTCAAACATTCCTCCATCGGAACTCGATAAAATTTTGCATGGCTGTTGAAGACGTAATTCCGCACTATTCCACTGAAGCAATCGTCAAACTGACGCTCGAGGAGGTGGCGACAGCGAATACAAGTTCGCTGTCCATAAAAACAGCACGGCCGCCCGAGGGCAATGTTGACGTTGAGCCCTCGAGCTCCATGGATGACTCCTCTATGATCATGATAGAGATCGGAGTTGATGTTGAAGAAGGCCCCCATCCGAACATGATGATCGGAGATGGAGCACGGTCCTCGGTCGAGCCAAGGTGACCAGTCGAGCCGGCGACGAAGATGCCGGCGTCGCAGTTGACCTGCGGGCGAGCCATTGATCCTTTTGCCGATCACACATCGGAACTCTCAATGAAAGCACCAATGTCGGTGTAAAAACCGGCGGATCTCGGGTAGGGGGTCCCGAACTGTGCGCCTAAGGCGGATGTTAATAGGAGGCAGGGGACACGATGTTTTACCCAGGTTCGGGCCCTCTTGATGGAGGTAAAACCCTACATCCTGCTTGATTATTCTTGATAATATGAGTAGTACAAGAGTTGATCTACCACAAGATCGGAGAGGCTAAACCCTAGAAGCTAGCCTATGGTATGATTGTATGTATATATCTTTCGACTAGCCTGGCCTCGGTTTATATAATGCACTAGAGGCCTAGGATAACATGAGTCCTAGCCGAATACGACGGTGGGGAGGAGTCCTTGTCTTGATCACCAAGTCTTGTGGAATCTTCCATGTATGCGGCAGCTGTCCAAACTGGCCCATGAGTATACGGCCATGGGGGTTCTCGGCCCAATCTAACAGATCGGGAGACGACATGGTGAGTACCCCCTAGTCCAGGACACCGTCATTCATCCTCATGAAAACCCTTGGCTTTTCCCTTGCTCATCTTCTCCTTTATCTCAGCAATTTCCTTATCATCCTTCTAAGCTTCTCGAATCTTTCCCAATAACATAGACTGAACCTCCATTGCTGCAACAAAACCTCTTGGAACTATTTCCAAACGAAGTTCCTTAAGATCGTCAACTAAGTCCTGCAGTAATCCTCCGCTTACGTGGGTATTGGCATAGCTTTTCCGGCTCAAAGCATCAACTACGACATTGGCCTTCTCTGGATGATAATGCAATTTCATATCATAATCCTTTATGAGCTCCAACAATCTCCTCTGCCTGAGATTCAGCTCCTTCTTCGTGAAAATGTACTTCAAACTCTTGTGATCCGTGTACACATTACATCTGTTTCCAATCAGAAAATGTCTTCAGGTTTTAAGCGCATGCACTACGGCTGCTAACTCCAAATCATGGATGGCATAATTCAACTCGTGAGGTCGGAGCTGTCGTGAGGCATATGAAACAACTCTTCTGTCCTACATCAGTAATCCTCCAAGTCCTAAGCGAGAAGCGTCACAATATACATGGAAATCCTTGCGTATATCCGGAAGAATCAGCACTGGGGCTGTAACCAAATGTTTCTTCAACTCGTGAAAACTAGCCTCACAATCTTCAGTCCATTTGAACTTGGTGACAGACTGAACCTTGGTAGGATCAATGGCTATACCTTCTCCTGATATAACATGTCCAAGAAATCCAACTTCCTTCAACCAAAACTCACACTTGCTAAACTTGGCATATAGCTAATGTTCCCTGAGCGTCTCGAGAACTAAGCGCAAGTGTTCCTTGTGTTCCTCTTCATTCTTCAAGTATACCAAAATATCATCAATGAACACCACTACAAACTTATCCAAAAACTCCATGAACACCTTCTTCATCATGCTCATAAAATAGGCAGGGGCATTAGTCAGTCCAAATGACATGACCGTGTACTCATATAGCCCGTACCTTGTGGTAAAAGCTGTCTTAGGTATATCCTGTTCTCGGATCTTCAGCTGGTGGTATCCTGATCGCAGATCGATCTTGGAGAATACTTTAGCTCCTTGCAACTGGTCAAATAGATCATTGATCATCGGTAGTGGGTACTTGTTCTTGATCGTCACTTCATTCAAGGCCCGATAACCAACAACCATTCTCAAAGATCCATCCTTCTTCTCAACTAAGAGCACCGGGGCTCCCCACAGTGATGAACTTGGTTGGATGTAACCTTTCTCCAATAACTCCTTAATTTGCTTCTTAATTTCCTCCAGATCATTTGCGGGCATCTGATACGGTCTCTTCGATATTGGTCTGGTGCCTGGCAATAGCTCAATCAAAAACTCTATGTCTCGATCTGGTGACATGCTTGGTAGTTCCTCTGCAAATACATCCGGGTAATCCTTCACAACAGGCACTTCTTCCTGAACAACTCCCAAGAGAGAATTTACTTCAGTCCTCCTTGGCGCATGCCTAGACACATACTTGATCCTTTCTCCCTCCGGGGTGGTGAGTAAAATTGACTTACTAGCACAATCGATGTTTCCTCCATACTTCGATAACCAATCCATGCCTAATATTATATCGAATCCTTGGGACTCCAAAATTAGTAGGTCTGAGGGGAAAAAGTGGCTACCAATGGTTAATGGTAACCGATCACAACATCGGCTGGCCATATACTCTGCTTCTGGCAAGCTTACTAACATGGGTGACCTAAAGGGCTAAGGTTGGTAACTTAAACTTGTCCACAAATCGCCTTGATATGTATGAATGCGATGCACCAGTGTCAAAAATAACGAGTGCGGTAAATGACTTAATCAAAAACGTACCGATCACTGCGTCAGGCTGATCTTCAACCTCCTCCATGTTGATGTGGTTCACCTGACCTCTGGTGAAGGGATTGGGATTCTTCCTAGAGTTTCCATTTCCATTGCCATTCTTCAACTTTGAGAAATCATTGGAGTAATGTCCAGTCTTCCCGCACTTGTAACAGGTAACATGGCCCAGGTCCTTCTTGGCGGGCGTTGCTGGGTTGGGACGGTTCTAGTTGCTGCTTGCTCCATTTCTGTTTCCATTCTTAGGCCCACTGTGGTTATGTGAGCTTCCTCCATTGTGGGTATGGCCTCCATGGTTATGGGTGTAAGCTCCAGAGTTAGGGGTAGAGCGAGGCTTCTGCTGAGCTCCAGAATTGTACTTCCCCTGTCCATACTTCCGTTTGCGGCTCTCTATCTGATGATGTTTTCTTTCAATCATAAGGGCCCGGTCTACCAACTCCTGGTAGTTAGTGAATGTTGCCACCATCAACTACATACTCATCTCATCATTCAGCCCTTCCATAAACTTCTCCTGCTTCGCGGCATCTGTGGCCACATCATCTAGGGCATAGTGGGCTAACTTGCTAAACTCATCCACGTACTACCCCACAGTACGATTTCCCTGGTGTCACTAGTAGAAAAAGGGTCAAATGTGAAGCACATTAGTGCCAGTTTGAATTTGAGCCGGCACTAATGTGACCATTAGTGCCGGTTCCAACGGCTAGGCGGGCGGGCATCATTAGTACCGATTCATGGGTAACCTTTAGTACCAGTTCATGCCACGAACCGGTACTAATGAGGCTGTGTCAGGCTATGGTCAGTCTGGGGCCCCCACGAAGACCTTTAGTACCGGTTCATGCCATGAACCGGTACTAGAGTTTCTTTGTAAGCTGATTTTTAGTCCCACCTCGCCAAGAGAGAGGCAGTATGAGCGGTTTATAAGCCGTGAGTGCACAGACAATGACGAAGAGTTGCAATGCTCACCTACATGTTGATTAGCTTCAAGCCTTGCGGAATAGCATAGACTGCACTGAGCTATGTGCAGTGCAGTCTACACTATTCCGAATGGCTTGAAGCAAATTAACCAGCATTGCACCTCTTTTTCATTTTTAATAACTTATTTGAACTCCGGACTTCTTTTGTGTTCAGTATGCAGCATTAAAAGCGACGTCATCAATTTCCAACATGTTCTAACATCATTTGTTGTTTTTCGGTCATTTACCTAATTGTTTAGAGAGCTAAATGACCGTGAAATTGAAAATCACTACAAAATGAATCCTGAAAATGTTGAAACTTGGCATGGTATCATCATATCACCCGCATAGCATGCGCGAAAGAGTAGAGAGGGTCACGGCAAAAACTGGACGCACTTCGTGTATAGACTGGACAAACTCTTTCAGAGTATCAGGGTTTCGGACGAGAACTCATCTGTTACATGGCCACTTCAATGTTTTTAAACTTATTTGAACTCCGGACTTCTTTTGTGTTCAGTATGCAGCATTCAAAGCGACGTCATCAATTTCCAACATGTTCTGACATCATTTGTTGTTTTTCGGTCATTTACCTAATTGTTTAGAGAGCTAAATGACCGTGAAATTGAAAAATCACTACAAAATGAATCCTGAAAATGTTGAAACTTGGCATGGTATCATCATATCACCCGCATAGCATGCGCGAAAGAGTAGAGAGGGTCACGGCAAAAACTAGACGCACTTCGTGTACAAACTAGACAAACTCTTTCGAGTATCAGGGTTTCGGACGAGAACTCATCTGTTACACGGCCACTTCAATGTTTTTTAAACTTATTTGAACTCCGGACTTCTTTTGTGTTCAGTATGCAGCATTCAAAGCGACGTCATCAATTTCCAACATGTTCTGACATCATTTGTTGTTTTTCGGTCATTTACCTAATTGTTTAGAGAGCTAAATGACCGTGAAATTGAAAATCACTACAAAATGAATCCTGAAAATGTTGAAACTTGGCATGGTATCATCATATCACCCGCATAGCATGCGCGAAAGAGTAGAGAGGGTCACGGCAAAAACTGGACGCACTTCGTGTACAAACTGGACAAACTCTTTCGGAGTATCCAGGGTTTCGGACGAGAACTCATCTGTTACACGGCCACTTCAATGTTTTTAAACTTATTTGAACTCCGGACTTCTTTTGTGTTCAGTATGCAGCATTCAAAGCGACGTCATCAATTTCCAACATGTTCTGACATCATTTGTTGTTTTTCGGTCATTTACCTAATTGTTTATAGAGCTAAATGACCGTGAAGTTGAAAATCACTACAAAATGAACCCTGAAAATGTTGAAACTTGGCATGGTATAATCATATCACCCGCATAGCATGCGCGAAAGAGTAGAGAGGGTCACGGCAAAAACTGGACGCACTTCGTGTACAAACTGGACATACTCTTTCGGAGTATCAGGGTTTCGGAGGAGAACTCATCTGTTACACGGCCACTTCAATGTTTTTTAAACTTATTTGAACTCCGAACTTCTTTTGTGTTCAGTATGTAGCATTCAAAGCGACGTCATCAATTTCCAACATGTTCTGACATCATTTGTTGTTTTTCGGTCATTTACCTAATTGTTCAGTATGCAGCATTCAATTTCCAGAAGAAAATAAATAGAAGAAAAGAAATAATGAAGAAAATAAAAAATCTATACAAAATAATTACTCAAAAATAAATAGAAGAAAATAAATAATGCAGAAAAGAAAAAACTATACAAAAAATTACTCAAAATTAAATAGAAGAAAATAAATAATGCAGAAAAGAAAAAACTGTATAAAAAACTACTCAAAAATAAATAGAAGAAAATAAATAATGCAGAAAAGAAAAAACTATATAAAAAATTTGTTGGCGCGCTGCCCAGTGGGCCTGCCAGACCTAGGGTGTGCAAATGCAGGCCCAGAAGGGCCAGCAGGCTCATAGGGCAGCGCGCCCTAGTTAATTAGGCCTAGAAGCCTGCTTTATAGAGAAGCTCGAAGGAGTAGCCGTGGCTGGGTTTATAAACCAGTGCGGCTGCCCTTCGCTCGGCGAGGTGGGACTAAACATTGTGCACCGCCGGTGGCAGCGCACAACCTTTAGTACCGGTTGGTGGCTCCAACCGGTACTAAAGGGGGCGTCTTCAATACCGGTTCGTGGCACGAACCGGTACTAAAGGGGCCGTTTCCCGCCCCTTGGCCTGGCGAAAATTGGCCTTTAGTACCGGTTGGTGGCTCCAACCGGCACTAAAGACCCCTCCTATATATATATGGAACCTATGAAAAAATCAGTTCATCGACCACCAGTAGTTCTTCTCGATCCAAACTTCTTTGCCGCGCGCCCGTCGCCCCGTTGTGCGCCGCCCTTGCCGCCCCCGCCGCCCGTCGCCGTCACCGCCCGACCCGTTGCCCCCGCCGTGCCCGTAGGTCGCCCCCGCCTCTCGCCCGCCGCGCCCGTCCCCCCGTCGTCGCCCGCCGCCGCCCGTACGCCGCCGTCCCCCGGTCGTACGTACACACACACATTGTTAATTTTTACTTATTTTCTATTTTCTGTTGTTTAGATTAATGTTAGATAAATTACATAGATAATAATGTTAGAATGTTAATGGTTAGATGAATTATATGGAAAAGGTGTTAAATATTAATGTCAAATATATTTTACATGAATTAGAACAAGTTGAACTAGTTGAATTAGTATAGCTAGATATTAATTAGGTATATATATATGAGATTATTTGAACTAGTTGAATTAATATACCTAGTTTATTTTTAGTATGAAAATTAATAGAACAAGTTTATTTTTAGTAAGAAAATTTAGGTATATGAGATTTGATGATCTAATCAAAATATTACTATATAGAACTACCTACTTTATTTTAGTAAGAAATTAATAAAACTAGTTTATTTTTAGTAAATGCTTAGTTGAATTAATAGAACTAGTTTATTTAGTTGAATTAATAGAACTAGTAAGTGTTTAATGTTTCACCTATATATGAACATATATGTTAGATATTAGATGAATTAGTTCAATTAATTAGTTGAACTAGTTAGTTGAATTAGTTTAATTAATTAGGTATATTCTTCGTAAGTGCTTAGTTGAACTGGTTGAATTAACAGAATTAGTTGAATTAATAGAACTAATAAGTGTTTAATGTTTCACCTATGAACATAGGAATGTCGTCTGACGACGTACACGATTTCATTATGTGTGAATACTGCGAAGACTAGCGCGGCCTGTGCGGCCAAAATTTTCTAGTTGATGATAGACGCTTCAGCATCAAGCTGGATGAGAACTTCGAAGTGGATACAGTAAGTCACAACGACAAGTCTTTTTTCGTAATTAAGCATGACTTATGCTTCATTTTGCTTCACCTTTTAATTTTAATTTTTCACTATTCTACTAGCGTATCCCCTGCTATGCAAGAATTTTTGTCTTGGATAAGATAGGTTTCAGTCCTAACGAAACTATGGAGGTAAAAAGAGTTTACTTGAAGACCGAGCATGGTTATACCTTCAACGTCAAATTATACAATGCAGACACATACACCTATTTTGAATGCAAAACTTGGCAAGCACTATGCAAGGCTTATACATTTGAGCCTGATATGGTTGTCACCTTTGATATTCGTCCGGAAGATGATATTGAAGGTAATAGAGATATCTGGGTCGATGTGCAGACGCCTCCAGTTCTACCATTATGTAAGTTTCTCAACCATATTTATGTCTTCAATATGAGATTATTTGAACCAGTTGAATAATTAATAGATCTCAATTAATATTGACAGCTTACTTCCAGTCAAGCATACATGTCCGACGCTTGGTAGACAGGACCATCCACTGTCCCGGGGCTGAACTAAACTGCGAGGAGACAAGTCATTATGTTTCATGGCTTGAGGATCTTGATGCTGTCAAGACAAATTTCTTTCCTGCACTTAGAAATGTTAGTACTCAAAACGTGCGACCAATAGTGTTTGTACTGAACTACGGTCACATATATTTAGGAAAGATGGCAAGATTTCTACTATTTCTTCTCAGTGCATCTTTTGCATACATTATTTTTTAAGCTAAACTTCATTGCTAAGTATGTTACTATACGATGTTCTTCAACAGGGACTCCCGATGAATGTTGTGCCTGATTGGATCGAGACTAAAGGTACCATGAATATTGTTAGCTTACGGCCAAGATATCCTACAATGCACTTTAGTGCATTCAGGATTTCTAATAGCGAGGAATGCTTAATAGTAAAAGACTGGAGCAAAATTGTGAACGATCACAGAGAAGTACTAGGGGGCAGCAATCAGAAGCGCAACCCACGATTAGGAGACAGGTTCATCTGCATGCTCCAATATGATGAATCAGCCAAGCTAAACATGTTCTATGCTATTTTACCTGAGAGAGAGAGCAGCAGGAGTGATTAATTAGCTAGTTCATGCTCTTAGTACTTGTCCTCTCATGTTCGTGTTCTTCGTCCCGAACTTAATCTCAAACAGTGATTTGCTTTTGTGGTGTTATGAACGCTTATAATATCATTACCATGTTGAACTCGATGATATCTTTGCTATGAAAACCGCTGGTGATGATATATATGATGCAAGAGTTTTTATATTAATTAATATGATGATGATGACGATGATGAGTTATTATATCATTTACGATACTACACATCACCATTATATTAGTACCGGTAAAATACCAGCAAAAGAAAAAGAATTAAAATGGAAAACAAAAAATTAAATGAAAAAGAAATCATAAAACCAACCCCCCCCCCAAACATTTTAGTACCGGTTGGTGTTACCAACCGGTACTAAAGGGCTCCCGGCCCCCGGAGCTGGCTCGTGCCACGTGGTTGCCCTTTAGCACCGGTTCGTGCTGAACCGGTACTAAAGGGGGGGGGGCTTTAGTGCCCACACTTTAGTGCCGGTTATGGAACCGGCACTAAAGGGCCTTACGAACCGGTGCTATTGCCCGGTTCTGCACTAGTGTGTAAGTTGCGAAACTCACACTTCTTCATATTCATTGCTCCTGTAGAGACATGAGCTGTGCGGAAAGCTTGCTGAAACTGATCCCATGTGACATTGGCTATGGGAAAAGTGGTTGTGCAATTCTCCCACCATGAGGCTGCAGGTCCATCCAATTGATGTGCGGCAAAGCGCACCTTCTCAGCATCTGTGCAGCCTGTGGTGGTCAGCTCCCTTCCAATCCTGCGAAGCCAGTCATCAACAACAATCGGCTTGGTGCTACTAGAAAACACCGACGGATTTAACCTCAGAAAACGGGCTAAGTTGTCAACTGGAGGTGGTGGAGGTGGGTTGTTGTTGTTATTGTTGCCTTGGTTCTAGACTAGTAGGTGCATCAAGGCATTCTGCTACTGGATCAACTGGGTGAGCTCCGGGGGGAAGACAAATCCGGGGTCACATCTCGGAGGCATCTAATAGGTTTTAGAGGGGAGCGATTAGAATAGAGTGAGGTCTAAGGAGAAAATCACTACCCATATGCACATGAGACAAACACACAATCATAATCACACCACTCAATTCAAAGAAGGGCATACAATCGATCTGGCTACCATTACAAAATACTCAGACTATTCTATATACATGGGGAATACTACTGATAATATGGCGGTCAACTAGAAATTTTGATCAGAAGAAGACTCCATGATATCTGCTCCAGCTTCATCTTCATAGTCATCATCACTGTCGGGGTCGGAGTCAGTGTCGTCGATGATGATGTAGTCTTTGGGATGGTCGTCACCTCCTGGCGCAGGGTCTCCCATGAATATTCCTAGCTTCTTCTGCATATCTTTCATTCTTCTCCAGTAGTACTGCAATTTCCTCTTCATATCCATCGTGTGTAGACTTGAGTTCCTCTTCTAGCTCCATGTTCCTGGTCATCACCTTCTTCAGGTCTATCATGCTGGCGCACATCTGGTTCTCCTGACGACGAATGTGCTGGTTTAACTCCTGGATGTAGGCTGCAATGGACTTGTCCCTCCTGGTGCTGATCATCTCCCATTGCTCATCTCGGCGCCGACATATCTGGTAGATGGCGTCCTTAATATCCTTGTGGTAAACTTCGCCGATGCGTCCCATGGCGATGTGAGCTGCCATGCTCTTTCCTAGACTCCAGGTTGGTGCATCAAAGGAAAACTCTATGGGCTCAGTAGCTGGTGTGAATGTCCTTCCTGGAACATGTACTCGAATGGTGCATCACTCTTCCTCCGGTATGGTGGCGGTGTAGGTCCCGGTGAAGCTTGGTATTCCGATGTTCAGGTATCTAGTGGCCTCCTTCAAGTGTCATCCAAAAGGGGTGTCTTCATCCTGTTGAGCAAACTTGTTCCTTGAATCCGCCATCTATAGAGTGGAAAGTGGAGAAGAGTCAAAAATGAGTAGAGAAGAGTGATCTAAGGCTTATCTTAGTGGTCGCGTCCTACAGTTAGCGTGTGCTCTGATACCATCTTGTAGCCATCCGACCTCAAACGGTCAAATCTCTGTGCATAAGTGTCATCCCTCGATCGGTAATGCAGACACACACAATACTTGAAGGATTTATAACAGTGTTCAATCACACACTTATTACATCGAATATCTCAAAAGAGAACTTATTACAATAATATTACTGAAGGCCATCTAATGAAGATAACAACGGAAGGCTTCGAAGGTAAAATGAGTCCATCAACTCCAACGGCATAGCTGAGTGCAAGACAACGACCTAGCGCACCTTACTCTTCGTCTAAAAAGTCTGCAACATAATACGTTGCAGCTCGAAGCAGGTCAACACATAGAATATGCTGGCAAAATAACACTGTAGAGCAACGAACAAGTAGCAGCTATAACTATATGCATATTTGGCTGGTGGAGGCTCTACGGTTATTTTTGTAGAAAGCTACATTTTCCCCACAACAAAGGAATATATTTTATTTAACTACGAAGTTTGTTGAAAACATTGAGAATGGTAACCCCATCTCAATCCCAAATTATCATTAACCCAACAAGTTAATTAAGTAAACTGATGAGATCAACATAATAATTCAAGCACCAGATATTCAAGATGTCCATAACCGGGGACACGGCTAACCATGATTAGTTTGTACACTCTGCAGAGGTTTGCACACTTTTCCCCACAAGACTCGATCTCCTCTGTTTGATTTCTCGCACTACATGATGTTTGAGAAACGGATGGCGGAGACACAGTCTTTCAGAAGCATTAGCCCTTTCGACGGGTAAACCGTACCACCTACATCCCCTACATCTGCTAACCACTGAAAGAGGTCACGCAACATACTCAACTATGCCAGAGCCCATAATGGCTTGTGGCTGCACACGGAAGTTTCTAGCATGAATAACTTTATGATCCCTTTAAGCCTGGGTGGCGGACCATAGGATGATCACAACGATTCCCCTGGATCGCCTTGGACAACACTGGATTACCCCAGGTGCCCACAAACAATCCACCCAGATATGTGTTAAAGTAGCCACCTTAAATAAACCCTTAGTTCATAATAATACTCACAACTTTCATGAATCACTCAAACCAAACCACGTCTACGAGCATAGCATAGCAGTATAGGCATAACGTAGAAGTAACTCCCAGGGTTTGAAGGAAAAGGGCAATAGGTACTACCTCAACAACTACTTCCAATACCCACATGTTAAACAGATCCTACTCATGCAATGTTTGAGGTTGCGACTAATGCATAAAAACTGGGTAATAAAGGGATATGATCAAAGTGTTACTTGCCTTGATGACGATCTGAAAACCCTAGTGACTCATAGTAGCATGCTTCGCACTCCGAAAACTCTATCGCAAACAAACAATAACATACATAAGCACTCAAGCAATATATGCAAGGGTAAAACTTAAGAGAAAAGATCCAAATTGAAAGTTCAACTGAAGAGCTTCGATTTGCAAAAATAATCAATCAAATCGGAGTTACGAAACTCAAACTACGATCAAAAGAAGTTCAAATTCAAATCTTCTTGTAATCAAATTTTAAATTGTCAAAATCATGTTCAAGTTGGTTAACTGGAAAGAGGGGTTCGAGACGAAGAGTTCGGCGTTGGATTCACTGGATTTGTACGAGCGATCAAAAAGTTGCGAGGGTTTAAAGATTAGGGGCTAATCTGCGATAAAAATCACGGATAGGTGCCTAGCTGAAAATAAAATAAAAGAAAAAGACTATCGAACGAACGTTCGCTATCAGGGACAAACAAGCGAATACGTTCGAGTGAACATTTACTAATTAGCGAACTCGAAAAAAACCGATCTAACGAAAAACCTAAAAAAACCGGGCGGTGGTTTTGGCGGTTTAACGGTTCAACAAAAAAACCGGCGGCGGCGAGATCCGGCGAGATCTCTGGCGGCGGCGGGCAACGACGAGGTGGGGCGGCGCTATGGGGCGGCGGCATCGGTGAGCGGCGGCAAGAAGCGGCGGTGGCGTGGGCTTGCGGTGGCGACGGCTGCGGCGGTGGTGGGACGGGGTGGAGGCGGCGGTGGGGCTACGGTATTTAAGGACGGGAGGGGGTGGTGGCGCCTTGGGGAAGGGGCGGCGCGAGGCGGGGTCCAGCTCGGACTCCCCTCGGCGTTCGTGCCTCGCACGACAGGAGGAAGGCGGCGGCGTGGGAGTGGGTCAGCCTGCTCGGCTGGGCTTCGGCCCAGTCGGGCAGGGAAAGATTAAAAATAAAATAAAAAATCCGCCTGAATAAAACTCCCAATAAAATATATAAAAATTCTAAAAATGCCAAAAAACAATTTTCACCGTCTAAATAAAATATTTAGAACAAAGTGAACATTTTTCTGGCCTAAAAATGCAATTTCCAATAATGCATATTTTCTAATTCAAATAAAATCTCAAATAAAATCCAAATAAAATATATATTTGATTTAAGAAAAATTTCTACAATATTCCTCTCTTTTTGAAGAAGTCATATTATCTTCTCTCTTTTATTTTTAATATTGGAAATATTCGGAGAGAAAAATATTAAAACCAAATTGATCCTCTTTTCAAATTTGAGAAAATTCATATATGAAAATAAACGAAATCTCCAACTCTCTCCTTGGGTCCTTGAGTTGCTTAAGATATCTAGGATCACAACCAAAATGCAAACAAAATATGATATGCATATGATGACCTATGTATAACATTCAAATTGAAAATTGGGATGTTACACTAAGTATGATCACTATTTGTGTATCCAAAATCCTTTAAACCAGTTTTGCCACATGAGTCCACTATACCTACCTATATGCGGCATCCTTTTGCCGTTCTAAGAAAATTTGTATGTGCCATCTCTAATTTTCAAAACAAACTTCTCTTTTGTGTGCTCGTACCGCTCATGAAACGGTAGGGGGATGGCTGATATATTTTCATGCTAGATGTGTTATTCTCAAGATGAGTGTTTATTCACTTGTCATTGCACGAGAGTACGACAAAGGTATTAGGGATGCCCAGTCCTGAAATGAAAAATGAATTTACTTTATGTTGTCAAATAATACATTCCGTGGAAAGTGTTGGTATGGAAGGCACCCATGGATACGGTTAGTCATGGAAAGTGAAAGTATGATGGAAAAAGGAATACACTTTATTTTATGTTTGGGAACCGCTTATGATATATCTAGCATGGAAAGTATTGGGAACTACTCAATCGTTTTCGTTGACAGGAAAAGCATGCCACTGAAAATGTTTTATCTCTATCTTTTTCGCTTTGAGCTCTAGCACCTCTATAAATCGCTACTTCCCTCCGCGAAGGGCCTTTCTATTTACTTTATGAAACTTTTATTTTTACTTTAGTCTCCATCTTCTCTTATAAAGCACCAACTAAGGGGAACTATGATCATACTTGAGCATTGGGTGTAGCTAATATGCAAGTGTGTTTCATGAATGGATCAATGGTTGAGCATAATGGGCTAGGGATAACTTGCTGTAGTGTTGATATTTTGAAAGACATGGTTGCTTGTCGATATGCTTGAGTATTAAAGTCCTCATGTCAAAAATAGACTATTACTTTGAACCATATAAAAGTCCAATTGTCCATGCTATAAAAGAAAGAATATGTGATGAACATGTTAGGCAGCATTCCACATCAAAAATTCTGTTTTTATCATTTACCTACTCAAGGACGAGCAGGAATTAAATTTGGGGATGCTGATACATCTCCAACGTATCCATAATCTTTGATTGTTCCATGCTATTATATTATCATTCTTGGATGTTTTACAATCATCTTATATCATTTTTTGGGACTAACCTATTGACATAGTGCCAAGTGCCAGTTGCTGTTTTTTTGCTATTTTTTACATCGCAGAAAATCAATATCAAACGGAGTCCAAATGCAGCGAAACTTTTTGTGGAATTTTTATGGACCAGAAGACACCCAATGGGTCGGAGAAGCACCTGGGGGGGGGGGAGGGTGCCCCGAGGGGGCACAACCCACCAGGGCGCGCCCAGGTGGGTTGTGCCCACCTTGGTGGCCTCCCGCACCGCATCTTTGCTCTATAAATACTCCAATATTCCATAAACTCTAGGGGATTTGACGAAAATCAATTCTAGCCGTCGCAAGTTCCAGAAACCACAGATCCAATCTAAACACCATCACGGAGGGGTTCGTCATCCTCATTGGTGCCTCTCCGATGATGCGTGAGTAGTCCTTTGTAGACCTACAGGTCCGTAGTTAGTAGCTAGATGCCTTCCTCTCTCTCTCTCTCTGTGTGTGTGTGCGTGTGTGTGTGTGTCTTGATTCTCAATACAATGGTCTCTTGGAGATCTATTTGATGTAACTCTTTCTACGGTCTGTTTGTTGGGATCCGATGAACTTTGAGTTTATGACCAGATCTATGTTTTTATCGATGAAGCTTATTTGAGTCTTGATCTATTATATGCATGATTATTTATAGCCTCATATTTCTTCTTCGAATATTTGGTTTAGTTAGGCCAACTAATCGATTTGTCTTGCCATGGGAAGAGGTGCTTCGTGATGGGTTCGATCTTACGGTGCTTGATCCCAGTGACAGAAGGGGAACCAAAACGTATGTATTGTTGCTATTAAGGACAACAAGATGGGGTCTATTTCTACATAAATAGATCTTGTTATACATCATGTCATTATTCTTATTGCATTACTCTGTTTCTCCATGAACTTAATACACTAGATGCATGCTAGATAGCGGCCGATGTGTGGAGTAATAGTAGTAGATGCAGGCAGGAGTAGGTCTACTAATCTTGGACATGATGGCTATATAATGATCATTGCCTGGATATCATCATGATTATTTGAAGTTCTATCAATTTCCCAACAGTAATTTGTTTACCCACCGTTGCTATTTTTCTCGAGAGAAGCCACTAGTGAAATCTATTGCCCCCAGGTCTCTTCTTTATTATATTTGCCTTCGCAATCTATTTTTATTTGCTTTTATTTTCAGATCTGTTAATCCAAAAACCCAATAATACCTTGATGCATTTTTTGTTTATTTATTTTATCTCGCGTTCCCGCGAGATCTGTTTATCCAATCTACTACAATTTTACCTATCTTTTTACCCGTGAGGGATTGAGAACCCCTCTCTTACGTCGGGTTGCAAGTATTTGTTATTTGGGTGCAGGAGCTGTTTACGTGGTGTTGCATGGTTCTCCTACTGGTTTGATAACCTTGGTCTCATCACTGAGGGAAATACCTACCGTAGCTATGTGATATGTCTCCAACGTATCTATAGTTTTTGATGTATTCATGCCATGTTTATAATATTTTTGACATTATTTTGGTATGATTTGGTTAGAACTAACCCGGACTAACGCTGTTTTTAGCAGAACTACTGTGGTGTTGTTTTTCATGCAGAAATAAAAGTTCTCGGAATGCGCTGAAAATCAACGGAGATTTTTTCTGGAAAATATAAAAAATACTGGAACGAAGAGTTACCGGAGGGGAGTCCCATGGGCCCCACGAGGGTGGAGGGCGTGCCCCAGTGCCTCGTGGACTCTTCATGGGGCTCATGACTTGTTCTCGACGCCAACCTCTCCTATAAATTCCCAAACCTCCAGAAAATAACCTAGATCGGGAGTTCCGCCGCCGCAAGCCTCTGTAGCCACCAAAAACCAATCGGGACCCTGTTCCGGCACCCTGCCGGAGGGGGATCCAGCACCGGTGGCCATCTTCATCATCTCGGTGCTCTCCATGACGAGGAGGGAGTAGTTCACCATCGGGGCTGAGGGTATGTACCAGTAGCTATGTGTTTGATCTCTCTCTCTCTCTCGTGTTCTTGATATGGCACGATCTTGATGTATCACGAACTTTGCTATTATAGTTGGATCTTATGATGCTTCTCCCCCTCTATCTTCTTGTAATGGATTGAGTTTTCCCTTTGAAGTTATCTTATCGGATTGAGTCTTTAAGGATTTGAGAACAGTTGATGTATGTCTTGCATGTGCTTATCTGTGGTGACAATGGGATATTCACGTGATCCACTTGATGTATGTTTTTGTGATCAACTTGTGAGTTCTGTGACCTTGTGAACTTATGCATAGGGGTTGGCACACGTTTTCGTCTTGACTCTCCGGTAGAAACTTTGGGGCACTCTTTGAAGTTCTTTGTGTTGGTTGAATAGATGAATATGAGATTGTGTGATGCATATCGTATAATCATACCCACAGATACTTGAGGTGACATTGGAGTATCTAGGTGACATTAGGGTTTTGGTTGATTTGTGTCTTAAGGTGTTATTTTACTACAAACTCTAGGGCTGTTTATCACACTTATAGGAATAGCCCAATGGATTGATCGGAAAGAATAACTTTGAGGTGGTTTCGTACCCTACAATAATCTCTTCATTTGTTCTCCGCTATTAGTGAATTTGGAGTGACTCTTTGTTGCATGTTAAGGGATAGTTATATGATCCAATTATGTTATTATTGCTGAGAGAACTTGCACTAGTGAAAGTATGAACCCTAGGCCTTGTTTCAACGCATTGCAATACCATTTTTGCTCACTTTTATCATTAGTTACCTTGCTGTTTTTATATTTTCAGATTACAATAACCTATATCTACCATCCATATTGCACTTGTATCACCATCTCTTCGCCGGACTAGTGCACCTATAGAATTTACCATTATATTGGGTGTGTTGGGGACACAAGAGACTCTTTGCTATTTGGTTGTAGGGTTATTTGAGAGAGACCATCTTTATCCTACGCCTCCCACGGATTGATAAACCTTAGGTCATCCACTTGAGGGAAATTTGCTACTGTCCTACAAACCTCTGCACTTGGAGGCCCAACAACGTCTACAAGAAGAAGGTTGTGTAGTAGACATCAAGCTCTTTTCTGGCGTCGTTGCCGGGGAGGTTAGCGCTTGAAGGTATATCTTTAGATCTTGCAATCGAATATTTTAGTTTCTTGTTTTATCACTAGTTTTGTTTATAAAATAAAACTACAAAAAATTGGAATTGAGGGTACCTCATATGCTTCATATTTTTAATGTCTTCCACGAAAATGATGGAAAGGAAAATTGTGCCCAAGTGTTAGAAGAAGAATGCATTAAAATGTTTGGCACTAAATATTTGAATGATGAGCATGATTGAAATGTTGTTAGTATGAATTCTTTGAATATCCATGATGCTAATGATATGCAAAGTCACAAGCTTGGGGATGCTATGTTTGATGAAGATGATATTTTTAGTCCCCCAAGTTTTGATGTGCAAATTTATTATGATGAAAGCATCCCTCCTATCTATGATGATTATTGTGATGACATGTATGCTATAAATAATAATGATAACCATGAAACTTGTCATCATGATTTTAATTTTCAATTGTATTATGCCTCACATGATAGTTATTTCGTTGAGTTTGCTCCCACTACTATTGATGAGAATAGATTTGCTTATGTGGAGAGTAATAAATTTTTTATGCTTATGGATCATGAAAATAATGCTTTATGTGATGGTTATATTGTTGAATTCATTTATTATGCCACTGAAAATTATTATGAGAGAAGAACATATGCTTTTACATATTGCAATAATATCAAGTTTCCTCTCTATGTCTTGAAAATCTTGAAGTTATACTTGTTTTACCTTCCTATGCAAGTTGATTCTTGTTCCCATAAATTATTTTCTCACAAAATCCCTATGCATAGGAAGTGGGTTAGACTTAAATGTGCTAGTCATATTCTTCATGACGCTCTCTTTATGTTTAAATTCTTATCTTTTATGTGAGCATCATTGAAATCATCATGCCTAGCTAGAAAGGCATTAAAGAAAGCGCTTGTTGGGAGACAACCCAACATTTATATCTACTGTTTTTGTGTGTCTACATGATTAAGCTACTGTAGTAATCATGTTTTATAGCTTTTGTTTCAATAAAGTGCCAAGTAAGACCTTTGGGATGGCTTACGGTGATAGTTGATTTGATCTTACTGAAAAACAGAAACTTTTGTGCCCAGGATATTAGTTTTCATTTTTAACAGAACCACGATAAAATACCGATTCTTTTTGCAGAGGATTAATAAACAAATTTCCCAGGATTTCCTAAATTCTCAGGATTTTTGGAGTTACAGATTACTACAGACTGTTCTGTTTTTGACAGATTCTGTTTTCGATGCATAGTTTGATTGTTTTCTAGTTTCTGTGGCTTATACTGCTTAATATAAATTGTAGAAATGATATGGTAAAGTAGGCATCATGTGAGAAAAATTATGAATCTTGTCTTGACAGTACCTAAATGGTGTTTTGCTTTCTTATACTAACGGAGCTTACGAGTTTTCTGTTAAGTTTTGCGTTGTGATGTTTTCAAGTTTTGGGTAAAGATTCGATGTACAATGGAATAAGGAGTGGCAAGAGCCTAAGCTTGGGGATACCCAAGGCACCCCAAGTTAATATTCAAGGACAACCAAGCATCTAAGCTTGGGGATGCCCCGGATGGCATCCCCTCTTTCGTCTTCGTTTATCAGTAACTTTACTTGAGGCTATATTTTTATTCACCACATGATATGAGTTTTGCTTGGAGCTTCATTTTGTTTTATTAGGATTTTCTTGCTGTTATTTAGGGTAATGTTTTGCATCTTTTAGTTCAATAAAAAGGTTAAGTATAGCCTTTACCATGCTTATTTTTCATGTCTATATGTTGCTATTTTAAAAACAGAAAGTTTGATGTTATGTTTTGAATATTTGTGAATAGTCAAAACATGATAAAATCTTGAAATTTTTACATAATGAGTAAAAATAAATTATATACAGTGTGTTAATTTTCAGAATTTTGGAGTTAAAGAAGTATGATTCCTCTTGCATTCTTTAGAGACTATCCTGTTTAGATAGATTGCTGTTATGTTTGCATTGTTTGCATTTGCTTGTTGAATGATTCTATTTGAGGATAGGACTATTAAATATGCAGAGGCATTTAGTGTGCAATGTCAAATTATAA
The DNA here is from genome assembly GCF_003073215.2 of Triticum urartu. Taxonomy (NCBI): domain Eukaryota; kingdom Viridiplantae; phylum Streptophyta; class Magnoliopsida; order Poales; family Poaceae; genus Triticum; species Triticum urartu. The sequence continues at coordinate 494,274,402 of NC_053026.1, read as the reverse complement.
TTTTAGTGATTTTCTACAATAGAGAATGATAAGGTTTTGCGTTGATTTATACTAACTTATCTCACGAGTTCTTGTTGAGTTTTGTGTGCATAAAGTTTTTAAGATTCCAGGAAACTATGATATGAGAGGAATTAAGGAGACACAAATGCTCAAGCTTGGGGATGCCCAAGGAATCCCTAATTAATGTTTCAAGAAGTCTCAAGCATCTAAGCTTGGGGATTCCCCGGTAGGCATCCCACCTTTCTTCATCAACAATTATCGGTTAGCCTCGGTTGAGCCTAAGTTTTTGCTTCTTCACATGATATGTGCTATCCTTGCAATGTCATTTTATTTTGTTTTGCTTGCTTTTTGAATAAAGTACTTAAGATCTGAAGTTTTATTTATGAGAAGGAGTCTTCACATAGTTACATAATTATTTGACTACTCATTGATCTTCACTTATATCTTTTGGAGTAGTTTGTCTTTTGCTCTAGTGCTTCACTTATATCTTTTTAGAGCACGTCGATCGTTTTATTTTGAAGAAATTGTTGAACTCTCATGCTTCACTTATATCATTTTGAGAGTCTTTGTAACAGCCCCAAAATTGGGTTATCAATTTTTGGTGCTGTTATTCCTTCCTGGCACTCATTTTCAAAAACATTCTCCTGAGTTTGCTGGATGACTCTGACAATTCTTGTCATTTTCAACCTTTCAAAACCTTGCTCATGTATTTGTCAGTGGGCAAGACCTCATTTACATCATCTTTGTAACAGCCCCAAAATTGGGTTATCAATTTTTGGTGCTGTTATTCCTTCCTGGCACTCATTTTCAAAAACATTCTCCTGAGTTTGCTGGATGACTCTGACAATTCTTGTCATTTTCAACCTTTCAAAACCTTGCTCATGTATTTGTCAGTGGGCAAGACCTCATTTACATCATCTCAACCCTCTCAAAACCTAATTCCAAATTTTTGGAATTTGAATGTGGCCTTTGTGATTACAAAGGAGCCATCATTTTCCTTGATCTGTTGATCCTCCCAATTGTTCCCAGAGATCCTCCTATCTTTCTGATCCTTGGATGTGCAAAAATATTGCTAAGTCCCATGCAATATTTTTGAATTGTGATTTATTTCTTTTCTTGCCCTTCAAAGGAATAAAATCCAAAGGCATAGCTATCCATCTCCTAAATTAATGAGAATTGGTGGAGTTGATACTTATTACTAATCCAAGCTCTCGCAAATATATTGGCCATAGTTAAATAAGGAAAATTGCTTTTTCCAATTTAATGCCAATATTGCATTTCTGCCATTTTCCAAAGGAACTACTATTTTGATAGCAGAGAAAATTCCCACATAAATTGTGGAGCTTGTTCTTGCTATATAATCACTAGTTCCATCCTAATCTTATGATTCTACAGTTCCAAATTGGGCACATGATCCAATGCAAGTTTCTATCTTCTCTGAAATCTTGCAAAGGAAGTGCTTTATTCCTAATTCCAATGGTGCTGCAATTTGGCAGGGTGATTAACATTGTTAAATAACCCATGGATGCCGAATATGATCTCAATGCATTCATCATAGCACCCTATGCAATTTTCAAAGTTTCTGACGAGAACACAACTTTGTGAAGGAAGTACCTTCATAGAGTTTCCAAATGGGATGAAACTTTTCCATCCTCTCAAGTATCTCAAATAATTAGCCTCCACCTAAATTCAGTTCATTTCATTGAACTATGTGAGCACAGGAACAATTCTTGGTTTCTGTCCAATTTTTCATTTTTTGAAGCAAGTATATTTTATCTTGATCCATTTTGGCTGAAAATTTTCCCAAGTCTTCTCCTACCCATATAACCTATATCCACATGATTTTGGCTCATTTAGGTTAGCCATTTTCCCTGAGGAATTTTCTCAAATTTCTGGACAGAGGGGATGTTTGTGATACAAGTATCATTTTGGTAAGTCCATTTGGTATGAAAGTTTTACAGCATCATGGTAAGTCCAAATCATCAAGATTTGCGAAACTTTAGCTCTATCCATCACTCCTAGTGAGTGCTTCTTCATGATTTAGTTTCTGGGTCAGATTTAGCAGTTGTACTGCAACTATGCTAAAACATTGTCCTAATGACTTCATAATTCCCAGGACCGTAGTCCTTTCTACCCTAAGCCTCTGAGACAACAAATTTACCTTTTACCCTCTTTGGTTTACTATCTAGAGTGTGGCCAAGTTTGCAACAGCAAATTTGTGGAGCTTAGTTTACTCATCTCAATTTGTCTCTGCCCGTTTCTTTACAGTAATAACACTCTATCTTCGATGTACTACGCAGTAGAGATGAGTTGGCATTAGTAAAAACCCTGGAGCGCGCCTTGTCCGTGGTGATCACGAGTGTAGCCAACCCAAAACGGTGGTCTAGCCACTGTTCTCAATGGCAGCGCTGCTCCGACCGGCTCTGGCCTCGCCATTAATGTCCTAGAGTTCCCCCTCGGCGTCCTCTTCCCCCTGGACTGCTCGCCCCCTTTGTTTTATTCTTCGGCGAGTCATGCCAACCGGGCGGGCGCCGGCTCGGGGGCCTTGCCCTGCCTATTTAAGGAGCTGTGACCCCCTCTGGAGATCATCAATAGCCTCTCCCCGCCTCCCCAACCCCTCCTCTCGTCCCCGGAGTTGCTCCTCCACTTCCATCGCCGCCATGGTCGTCGCCTCGGGTCTCTCTAGATTCCGGTGATCCCGAGCTCCCCTCGTTGTGGGTGCCTTGCCCTGCCTATTTAAGGAGCTGTGACCCCCTCTGGAGATCATCAATAGCCTCTCCCCGCCTCCCCAACCCCTCCTCTCGTCCCCGGAGTTGCTCCTCCACTTCCATCGCCGCCATGGTCGTCGCCTCGGGTCTCTCTAGATTCCGGTGATCCCGAGCTCCCCTCGTTGTTCCACCCCCACCAATGCATCCCCCATGCTCCGGCGACCCTCCCCATTTGACCTGAGGAATTTTCTCAAATTTCGGGATGGAGGGGATGTTTGTGAAACAAGTACCATTTTGGCAAGTCCATTTGGTATGAAAGTTTTACAGCATCATGGTATGTCCAAATCATCAAGCTTTGCCAAACTTTAGCTCAATCCATCACTCCTAGTGAGTGCTTCTTCATGATTAGTTTCTCGGTCAGATTTAGCAGTTGTACTGCAACTATGCTAAATCATTGTCCTAATGACTTCATAATTCCCAGGACCGTAGTCCTTTCTACCATAAGCCTCTCAGACAACAATTTACCTTTTATCCTCTCTGGTTTACTCTCTAGAGTGTGGCCAAGTTTGCAACAGCAAACTTGTGGAGCTTAGTTTACTCATCTCAATTTGTGTCTGCCCGTTTCTTTACCATGGTAACACTCTATCTTCGATGTACTACGCAGTAGACATGAGCTGGCATCAGTAAAAACCCCAGAGCGTGCCTTCTCCGTGGTGATGACGAGTGTAGCCAGCCCAAAACGGTGGTCTAGCCACTGTTCCTGTCGGTAGCGCTGCTCCGACCGGCTCTGGCCTCGCCATTAATGTCCTATAGTTCCCCCTCGGCGTCCTCTTCCCCCTGGACCGCTCGCCCACTTCGTTTTCTACTCCGGCGAGCCGTGCCAATGACCGAACAGTGCGCTACTATGGCATCGTCTTCTTCCTCGCCCCTGTCCTCTTCCTCCGTTTGTCTCCGAGCACCGCTTGTCTCCGTGAGCCTCTGGCACTCGTCCACTCCCCCCTCGTCGCCTTCCCGTGCGCCCCCGTGATTGCTGCACCCGGCAGAGCCATGGCCGGGCGCGCTCAGCGGCGCCCGGCTCAGGTGCCTCGCCTCGGCTATTTAAGGAGCCGCGACCCCCTGTCGAGATTATCAGCAGCCTCTCCCCGCCTCTCTGCGCCTCCCCAACCCCTCCTCTCGTCCCCGGAGTCGCTCCTCCACTTCCATCGCCGTCGTGGTCGCTGCCTTGGGTCTCTCTAGATTCCGGTGATCCCGAGCTCCCCTCGCTATTCCACCCCCACCAATGCATCCCCCATGCTCCGGCGAGCCTCCCCGTGGCCCCGGCCTCTCCTCTTCCCCACCATAGCCCCGTGTCCGCCAACGACCGAATCCCCTCTCCGCCGCCGGCCTCGCTGCTTCCTTTACAGAGCTCGTTGGCGACAGCAGCCACTCTCATCCGATGCGCCTCTCCGCCGTGATCTTTTGGCTAGGTCATGCGCCTCGAGAGGTGGCCGGACACGCCGGCGATCGTCGTCGGGATGGCTGCCTCCCCTCGGCCATGCTCGCTCCTGAGCCGGAGGTTGAAGACGCCAGGCTAGGCGGGCGCCACCTCGCATGACCCTACCTGTCGACGACCGAAGGGCCTGGCCCAGCACCACGTCGGATAAGTGGTGACACCCCCGCCGCGAAGCCGCTTTCCCCATGCAAAAGCGTATTCCTGGAAAGTGCGCTTTCAATCACCGAAAGCGTATTCTTCCTCTTCATCGGCCGGAAATACGTTTTCCTCTCTGGAAAACGAATTCTCAGAAAAGACACGTTCTGTTTAAACTACCAGGGACCTGTTTGTAGAAGTATTTTTACAAACTAGTCCCTGAGCTTTAAATGTCCGTATCTTTTTACCCGTAACTTCGAATGAGGTGATTCCAACGCTCAATTTCTCTGTTCGTCGAGCCCTTTTCAATGGGACCATTTTCTTGATGTTTGCACATTCTGAAATGACCATTTTTCCCTTTCCCGTAAATAGCCCCCTCCGAGAGAAAACTGTTTCCGGCAACTATTTTCGCGGTCATTCCACACTTTCCCCCAGAGTATTTATCGACCCCCAGGCAAGCCAACCTCTTATCATGAGCCCCGAACTTGCATGTTGACTTTGCTTGCTACTCGTGTGTGTGTAGTTACAGTTGTTCTTATCGTTTTCGTCTGCAGTTATTCTGTTATGATTATCATGCATGCTTATGTTTTTATGATATCTTTTGCCATGCTAATTAGAATTTTATTATTGATAATGCCATGTCAGTACTCTACTTTACTCTCATGACATCGTTATAAAAGGCTATGATGATTGTAATGCACTGTTGATGTGCTAGTACTTGGTAATGTCATGTTCCCTATGTTATAGTTGTGCACTTGAGAAGTTTGACATTTTGTCCATTCATTTGTATGCTGCATGCTCATTGTTGCATTCATGTTCAAAATGTTCATGATGATGGAGAAGCTAATAAATTGACTTAATAATGAAAAACCTCCTCCGTCATCGATGGGATTGAGTCATAGTGCCACCAAATCGAACTTCTTCTGTGCATCCACATTTTGCCTTTATGGGAAGGCCCTAATGCGATCTATTTTCATGCCTCTCGCCGGTGCCTCCAAAGAGGGAAGGTTATGGGCGCGCGCTACCCTGATTAGGTAGGCAGACAAAGGATATAGTCTGGCAGTCCGGAGACCCCCTAATCCAGGACTCCCTCACCCCGTGTGGGACCGTTTTTTGCCACGATGGTGGCCGTTTTGCCACGACGGTGGCCGTTGGTGTCTTTGGTAGACACGGGGCCACCCAGGACTTAGCCCAGTGGGGAGTCGGAGTGGCCGGGAGAGTGTCATGGCAGTAGTTCAGTTTTGTCGGAACACCGTTGGTCGACCCGAATGGGAGGGCGAGGCCCTGGGTTTCGTGGTGTGGGTACAGTGCGCTACCTCTGCAGAGTGTTTATAAAGTCTATTGATAGCAACACATTTCGTAGTAGGTCACACTATCAGGTCTTGGTCGAAATGGAGGATAAACATAAAATAATTAAGTAAATTAATGTGGTAGCAAGAATGTGGTGACTTGGACTATGAGATAGTCATGAGAAGTCACGACGATGTTTTGATATGATCACGAGACGCGGTCTCGGTGAGTGTTGGAGACCAAGTGTTGGTTATGGTTGTGATCGCCGGAAGGATCACCGTTTGAGGCCAAGTGTTGGTCATGGTTGTGATCGCCAGAAAGATCACCGTTTGAGACCAAGTGTTGGTAATGGTTGTGAGCGCCGGAAAGATCACCGTTTGGTTACAAGGTAACCCGTTGAACTGAGTGTGGTTCCGTTTGTGATTCGTCATGATCATCGTTCGGTTGGGAGGCAACCCGTTGGTAAGAGAGTCCGAGGGACTCAGTACACAAGCTTGGTTGCATTGCATGAGTAATATGTTGTTGTTTGCATGAAAGATATTAGTTGCATATATTTAACATGTTATGTCTGCTTTGAAGATGACCGGTAGTTTATATCCAGCATATTTTAATGATGCCATGCCATGTTTTGATTGATATGCGAAAATTGTGCCATGATTGAGATGATATGCTATGTTTTACTATTGCCATGTTAGATGTATGTTCTAATATGCCATGTTACTGCCATGATTAGTAGATGCTACGATGTTGCTCATGTTTAGTTGATCTATATCATGCCATGATTAGTAATTGATATGAGATAGGTTGTTGCATATGCTTGGTTCTTGCCTTGTCTTCTGCTTGTTTGGATTGTATGTATTTGGTTGTCTTGCAAGTACATTACAATGTACTGACCTGGCGTGTCATGCCAGTTTTGTAGGTCGTACCCAAATTGTTCGCTTGATCCGTCGTGCTAGGCCGTAACCTTGCCAGTCCTGTGAGTTATGGAGCCCAACCAGAGTTGATGAGCTGCCAAACCAAGACTTCCGCCGCCATTTAAATAGCCTTAGGGCTATGCCAGATAATTGCATTCATCAATGATGTTATCTTCTATACATGTATTTGATGAATATTCTTGTACATGGAATGCTATATTATGGACCTTTCGTGCGTCAGGTGTTATCCTGGGCTGACGTGCGAAGGACCCTGCTCCATGCGGATCGGTGTGCCACAGGACATGGTATCAGAGCAGCCAGGCTGGCATAGGTTATCCTAGTATTAGATCACCGCTCCCATAAAACCGTAATAACCCTAAGGGATTTGACCCATCCCTGGCATCCAGCATGGCCACTGTTAATCCACAGGTGGCGCAGTCGGGACCGACACGTCCTCACCCCGCTGTTCGTGCCTAGTTATCCATGGAACGAATAGAAACCATATCCTTTCTGGTCGGCCGCACCGCTTTCCCTTCGCCATTAAAGGAAAGGGGCCACACCATGCGGGCATGTCCCGCATAGCTGGCTATAAAAGCCCCCTTTCCGCTAGCCGTATCGCGCTCTTCTCATTCAGCCATGTCCTTGCAAAGAAGCCTAGCTAGTAACACTCCAACCATGGCTAGTACCTTCAAATGCTACCAAGTTTCACACTCGCACAAGTGCCGTCAACCATACTGGCTTTCCATCCCTTGCTGAGATGCTCGCCAAAGCCTTTGGCTATAATGCTAGCCCCGATTACCTGGTGTTCCAATCAACACCCGTTCCTCACCTTCATCGTTATGATGCAAGAGTGCACATCGGCCTAGGTCCTGTAGTAGATGGCCAGCCGTTGGTTTTTCAGGGTAGAGCCATGCCTACCACTGATTTGGCCATTTAGGCCACTACTGTGGAGGCTATCCTATACCTCCGAACCAAGTTCCCGCAAGTGGTAGAGAGGAGGGAGTTCTGCTTTTTCCTCATGGTGACAGAATCAGGAATTCAGCCTTCTCTCACTATCCAAGGGGATGACCCCGCAATCGCTCGCCTGGTCAATATATCACTGCCCAGGGGATGATGATTTCAAAGATGCTAGCCGAATTTAGAACCTTGGACAACGATGCGGTACGAGTTGTCAAGGAAGCTTATCGTGAGGCTCGTAAATTCGCATCTCAAGCTGTTCACCCAACGCCATCCGAGCCAGTGCTACCCTCTCAGCCTGTGTTGTGGCCTCGGCCAAACATCATCACCCTCGACAAGGCTATTTTCTAGATCCACCAGCAGCATCTTCTGGGATCAATTCCAGCCGCACCCCCAGTAGTCGAACCCCAACCCATAGTGCTATCGGACGATGAAGATGGAGATTGGCTCAGTCTTCGTCCTCCCGGAGAGCCTCAGCAAGGCAAGTCCTCTGCATGACCTTAGTCACGCAGTAAGATGATCAGTCTGTCAATTCATCCTTGATGTGAGGAATGAACTATGTATCCCGGAGTGAGTTGTTTCTTGTAACATGTAGCATTTTCGTGTTTGGTTGTAGGTTTGCATTGTTGTAACTCGTATGATGTGTTTATGTATGCCTTCTTGCTTTTGATTTTTGTGCTTGTTTTTGTTTGTCTCTTTGTCAAACAGAGATGTTTGATAGGGTTGGCAATGTGTGCTAACAAGATCTTAATTAGTAGAGCACATACACTGAAAACAACATTGACTCGTCCCGAGTCTTTAATAAAATGCACGCTGGTGTAGGTATATGTATACCAGGATTACATATACCCACTAGCATTAAAACACCTTAGGATGATTTGTCCACTGTGTTTTTCGTTGCATGTTTATTACCTCTGTCTGTTTGCTAGTTTAGATTATACTGCATACTGCACGCATACCCGGTTCACCCACGAGTACCTTCAGGCAGTACTCGGGGAATGCAAAGTCACATGTCCCTTTCTATCTGTGCATACCCCGTGTGCCGGATTTTCAAATCCCGAGCCTCGTAGAGGCATTTCCATCTGGCAATTCCTCGTCTATAATTCTTTCTCCCAATTTCATTTCCGGAGGAACAATGCCAACTTTATTTCCCTCGATCCAGTGCATCTACCCAATATAGATTTCAACTCTGATTCTACCTTGACACCTACTTTTTGTGGAGCAATCCACGAAATTTTTCCCTCGTACCCCGGTCTGATGCCGAGATGGCGCAGCCACCCCACCTGCATCCGAACCCCACCACCATCATCTTCTGTGCCTTGCATGGCGCAGGCAAGTCGCCACCCCGCTCCACCGCCGCATGCGATTACTCCGCTAGCGCAAAGCGACGGAGGATCAAGCGTGGCGGAGGACCACGCAGTGCACCATCTTCTCCCGCATATCAAGCCACACACCTAGCCGCGTGTTGTTCCGAGCTCGATAATTCCTGATGAGGATCGACGAGCGGATGAGCGTTCCCAGCAGCGCCACAAGGAACAACCGCAGCGCCGCCAAGAACATTTCTTCGCCGAAGGAGCTCGGCTCGATCTCGTCCAAACCAAAGAGGTAGTAGAGGGGCATTGTGTTGGTGTGTTGGAGGAGAGCCGCGCTGCCGTCTTTTATAGCCCAACCCCGGTGTATGGTGAGCGAGGTCCAGGAGAACCACTCGTCACTCGATCACCGGCGTCCAGGAGGCGAATCCACGAGTTGTGCCGACATGGTGCTGGCCCGCGACGTGAGTGCTCGTTCAACCGGCGCCGTGCACACCGCGCACTATGGCACTAGGGTTCTCATCGCCCTAGGAGCTAGTTGTGCGCTGCGCCAAGCCACACAGGGAGCAGCGATGAAGAAGAAGCATCAAGTTGGAGGTAGAAGAAGGAGGCTGCCAGTGGGCCCTGGACCCACGTGTCAGCAGGTAAGCCACTGTTCATTGGGTGCATCCAGCATTTTTTTCCGGGAGTCTGATCTCGAGTGCCCCTAGCGGTGGATATATCTAGGTTTGCCATATCCCTCCCCGGGTGTACCAATTATCGGTGCCCCCATCTCGTTCGAATTTAACCAAGGGGTTAAAAATTAACCCCGTGGTTTTCCCCCAGAGTGGTTATCGTTTTAGTTATGCTGTAACCCTAGAAATCTCGAGGACGAGATTCTTTTAAGGGGGGTAGAGGACGAGATTGTTTTAAGGGGGGAAGAGTTGTAACAGCCCCAAAATTGGGTTATCAATTTTTGGTGCTGTTATTCCTTCCTGGCACTCATTTTCAAAAAAATTCTCCTGAGTTTGCTGGATGACTCTGACAATTCTTGTCATTTTCAACCTTTCAAAACCTTGCCCTTGTATTTGTCAGTGGGCAAGACCTCATTTACATCATCTCAACCCTCTCAAACCCTAATTCCAAATTTTTGGAATTTGAATGTGGCCTTTGTGATTACAAAGGAGCCATCATTTTCCTTGATCTGTTGATCCTCCCAATTTGTTCCCAGAGATCCTCCTATCTTTCTGATCCTTGGATGTGCAAAAATATTGCTAAGTCCCATGCAATATTTTTGAATTGTGATTTATTCCTTTCCTTGCCCTTCTAAGGAATAAAATCCAAAGGCATAGCTAGCCATCTCCTAAATTAATGAGAATTGGTGGAGTTGATACTTATTCCTAATCCAAGCTCTCACAAATATATTGGCCATAGTTAAATAAGGAAAATTGCCTTTTCCTATTTAATGCCAATATTGCATTTCTGCCATTTTCCAAAGGAACTACTATTTTGATAGAAGAGAAAATTCCCACATAAATTGTGGAGCTTGTCCTTGCTATATAATCACTAGTTCCATCCTAATCTTATGATTCTACAGTTCCAAATTGGGAACATGATCCAATGCAAGTTTCTATCTTCTCTAAAATCTTGCAAAGGAAGTGCTTTATTACTAATTCCAATGGAGCTGCAATTTGGCAGGGTGATTAACATTGTTAAATAACCCATGGATGCCGAATATGATCTCAATCCATTCATCATTGCTCCCTGTGCAATTTTTCAAAGTTTCTGACGAGAACACAACTTTGTGAAGGAAGTACCTTCATAGAGTTTCCAAATGGGATGAAACTTTTCCATCCTCTCAAGTATCTCAAATAATTAGCCTCCACCTAAATTCAGTTCATTTCATTGAACTATGTGAGCACAGGAACAATTCTTGGTTTCTGTCCAATTTTTCATTTTTTGAAGCAAGTATATTTTATCTTGATCCATTTTGGCTGAAAATTTTCCCAAGTCTTCTCCTACCCATATAACCTATATCCACATGATTTTGGCTCATTTAGGTTAGCCATTTTCCCTGAGGAATTTTCTCAAATTTCTGGACAGAGGGGATGTTTGTGATACAAGTATCATTTTGGTAAGTCCATTTGGTATGAAAGTTTTACAGCATCATGGTAAGTCCAAATCATCAAGATTTGCGAAACTTTAGCTCTATCCATCACTCCTAGTGAGTGCTTCTTCATGATTTAGTTTCTGGGTCAGATTTAGCAGTTGTACTGCAACTATGCTAAATCATTGCCCTAATGACTTCATAATTCCCAGGACCATAGTCCTTTCTACCCTAAGCCTCTGAGACAACAAATTTACCTTTTACCCTCTTTGGTTTACTATCTAGAGTGTGGCCAAGTTTGCAACAACAAATTTGTGGAGCTTAGTTTACTCATCTCAATTTGTCTCTGCCCGTTTCTTTACCGTAATAACACTCTATCTTCGATGTACTACGCAGTAGACATGAGTTGGCATTAGTAAAAACCCTGGAGCGCGCCTTGTCCGTGGTGATCACGAGTGTAGCCAACCCAAAACGGTGGTCTAGCCACTGTTCTCAATGGCAGCGCCTGCTCCGACCGGCTCTGGCCTCGCCATTAATGTCCTAGAGTTCCCCCTCGGCGTCCTCTTCCCCCTGGACTGCTCGCCCCCTTTGTTTTATTCTTCGGCGAGTCATGCCAACGATCGAACAGTGCACTACTGTGGCCATCGTCTTCTTCCTCGCCCCTGTCCTCTTCCTCCGTTCGTCTCCGAGCGTTGATCGTCTCCATGAGCCTCTGGCATTCGTCCACTCCCCCATCGTCGCCTTCCCGTGCACCTCCGTGACTGCTGCACTCGGCAGAGCCATGGCCGGACGCGCTCGGCGGTGTCCGGCTCGGTGCCTTGCCCTGCCTATTTAAGGAGCTGTGACCCCCTCTGGAGATCATCAATAGCCTCTCCCCGCCTCCCCAACCCCTCCTCTCGTCCCCGGAGTTGCTCCTCCACTTCCATCGCCGCCATGGTCGTCGCCTCGGGTCTCTCTAGATTCCGGTGATCCCGAGCTCCCCTCGTTGTTCCACCCCCACCAATGCATCCCCCATGCTCCGGCGACCCTCCCCATTTGACCTGAGGAATTTTCTCAAATTTCGGGATGGAGGGGATGTTTGTGAAACAAGTACCATTTTGGCAAGTCCATTTGGTATGAAAGTTTTACAGCATCATGGTATGTCCAAATCATCAAGCTTTGCCAAACTTTAGCTCAATCCATCACTCCTAGTGAGTGCTTCTTCATGATTAGTTTCTCGGTCAGATTTAGTAGTTGTACTGCAACTATGCTAAATCATTGTCCTAATGACTTCATAATTCCCAGGACCGTAGTCCTTTCTACCATAAGCCTCTCAGACAACAAATTTACCTTTTATCCTCTCTGGTTTACTCTCTAGAGTGTGGCCAAGTTTGCAACAGCAAACTTGTGGAGCTTAGTTTACTCATCTCAATTTGTCTCTGCCCGTTTCTTTACCATAATAACACTCTATCTTTGATGTACTACGCAGTAGACATGAGCTGGCATCAGTAAAAAAACCCAGAGTGTGCCTTGTCCGTGGTGATGACGAGTGTAGCCAGCCCAAAACGGTGGTCTAGCCAGTATTCTTGTCGGCAGCGCTGCTCCGACCGGCTCTGGCCTCGCCATTAATGTCCTATAGTTCCCCCTCGGCGTCCTCTTCCCCCTGGACCGCTCGCCCACTTTGTTTTCTTCTCCGGCGAGCCGTGCCAATGACCGAACAGTGCGCTAATATGGCCATCGTCTTCTTCCTCGCCCCTGTCCTCTTCCTCCGTTTGTCTCCGAGCACCGCTCGTCTCTGTGAGCCTCTAGCACTCGTCCACTCCCCCGTCGTCGCCTTCTCGTGCGCCCCCATGCTTGCTGTAGCCGGTAGAGCCATGGCCGGGCGCGCTCAGCGGCGACCGGCTCGGGTGCCTCGCCCCGGCTATTTAAGGAGCCGCGACCCCCTGTCGAGGTTATCAGCAGCCTCTCCCCGCCTCTCTACGCCTCCCCAACCCCTCCTCTCGTCCCCGGAGTCGCTCCTCCACTTCCACCGCCGCCGTGGTCGCCGCCTTGGGTCTCTCTAGATTCCGGTGATCCCGAGCTCCCCTTGTTGTTCCACCCCCACCAATCCCTCCCCCTTGCTCCGGCGAGCCTCCCCGTGGCCTCGCCTCTCCTCTTCCCCACCGTAGCCCCGTGTCCGCTGGCGACCGAATCCCCTCTCTGCCGCGGGCCTCGCTGCTTCCTCTACAGAGCTCGTCGGTGTCAGCAGCCACTCTCATCCGATGCGCCTCTCCGCCCTGATCTTATGGGTAGGTCATGCGCCTCGAGAGGTGGCCGGACACGCCGGCGATTGTCGTCGGGATGGCTGCCTCCCCTCGGCCAGGCTCGCTCCCGAGCCGGAGGTTGAAGACGCGAGGCCAGGGGGCACCACCTCGCGCGACCCCACCTGTCGACGACCGAAGGGCCTGGCCCAGCGCCACGTCGGATAAGTGGGGCGCCCCCGCCGCGAAGCCGCTTTCCCCATGCGAAAGTGTATTCTTGGAAAGTGTGCTTTCAATCACCGAAAGCGTATTCTTCCTCTTCTTTGACCAGAAATATGTTTTACTCTCTGGAAAACGTATTATCAGAAAAGACACGTTCTGTTTAAACTACCAGGGACCTGTTTGTAGAAGTATTTTTACAAACTAGTCCATGAGCTTTAAACGTCCGCATCTTTTTACCCGTAACTCCGAATGATGTGATTCCAACGCTTAATTTCTTTGTTCGTCGAGCCCTTTTAGATGGGACCATTTTCTTGATGTTTTAACATTCTGAAAATGCCCATTTTGCCATTTCCCGTAAACAGCCCCCTCCGAGAGAGACCTATTTCCGGCAACTCTTTCCGCGGTCGTTCCACACTTTTTCCCGGAGTATTTATCGACCCCCAGGCAAGCCAACCTCTTATCACGAGCCCCGAACTTGCATGTTGACTTTGCTTGCACCTCGTGTGTGTGTAGTTACACTTGTTCCTTATCGTTTTCGTCTACAGTTATTCTGTCATGATTATCATGCATGCTTATGTTTTTATGATATCTTTTGCCATGCTAATTAGAATGTTATTGTTGATAATGCCATGTCACTACTCTACTTTATTTTCATGACATCATTATAAATGTCTATGATGATTGTAATGCACCGTTGATGTGCTAGTACTTGGTAATGTCATGTTCCCTATGTTATAGTTGTGCACTTGAGAAGTTTGACATTTTGTCCATGCATTTGTATGCTGCATGCTCATTGTTGCATTCACGTTAAAAATGTTCATGATGATGAAGAAGCTAATAAATTTACTTAATAATAACAAACCTCCTCCGTTATCGATGGGATCGAGTCATAGTGCCACCAAATCGAATTTCTTTAGTGCAGCCACATTTTGCCTTTATGGGAAGGCCCTAATGTGATCTATTGTCATGCCTCTCGTCGGTGCCTCCAAAGAGGGAAGTTTATGGGCACGCGCTACCCTGAGCAGGTAGGTGGACATAAGCCTTGTGTGCCCGGGTTTGGATTTGAGCTCATGCCCCCGTGTCGGTGTCAAAACCGGCGGATCTCGGGTAGGGGGTCCCGAACTGTGCGTCTAAGGTGGGTGGTAACAGGAGGCAGGGGACACAATGTTTACCCAGGTTCGAGCCCTCTTGATGGAGGTAATACCCTACGTCCTACTTGATTGTTCTTGATGATATGAGTATCACAAGAGTTGGTCTACCATGAGATCAAAGAGGCTAAATCCTAGAAGCTAGCCTATGGTATGATTGTCTGTTGTCCTATGGACTGAAACCCCCCGGTTTGTATAGACACCGGAGGGGGCTAGGGTTACACAAGGTCGGTTACAAAGGAGGAGATATACATATCTGTATTGCCTAGCTTGCCTTCCACGCCAAGTAGAGTCCCATCCGGACACGGGATGAAGTCTTCAATCTCGTATCTTCATAGTCCAACAGTCCGACCAAATGATATAGTCCGGCTGTCCGGAGACCCCCTAATCCAGGACTCCTTCAGTAGCCCCTGAACCAGGCTTCAATGACGATGAGTCCGGCGCGCAGTGTTGTCTTCGGCATTGCAAGGCGGGTTCCTCCTTCGAATACATCATGGAAGAGTTTGAATACAAGGACAGTTTCCGACTCTGCAAAATAAGTTCCACATACCACTGTAGAGAGAATAATATTTCCACAAATCTAATCTGCTAACACATTTTGACAACATGACATCACACCATGGCCCGGTCATTATCCGAACCATTTTTCTCAACCAGCTCCGCACATAATGCGAGGCGGTTTTCTTGACACGTCTTGTCAAAGCAGAGATCGTGTCCCCCTTATCATGAGATTCTCATCAATAAAAACGTGGGTAACCCAACTGTGCCTGTTGGTATGACTCCTAGATCTTAGGCAAGTCCCAAATGGCCACGAGGGGGATGCCTGATATTCACCCTCTTTATAAAGGGGACAAGGCTTTTTATTTTTTCCCTCCCGCGCTCAATCGAATCCTTCCCCTGCCTCGAGTTCTAACACCCAAAGCTCAGGTCAGGTGCTTCAGACCTTCAACTATGTCTGGATCCGACCTTCAAGGTAGGTGGATGCCTTCCTCTGTCACAGAGGAGGACATCAAGAAGTTGAGAGAGGCCAGATATCTGACCGCCGAAATTTCGCATAGGCTGCCCGCCCGTGGGCAGGTCGTCCCTACTCCCGAACCCAACGAGAGCGTTGTGTTTGTCTCCCACTTCCTCCGAGGACTAGGCCTCGCTCTAGATCCCTTTGTTAGGGGTCTTATGTTCTATTATGGGCTGGATTTTCACAATCTGGCCCCGGATTCCCTTCTTCACATCTCGTCATTTCTTGTCGTATGTGAGGACTTCCTCCGCATTACCCCTCACTTCGGCCTGTGGCTCAAGACCTTTGATGTGAAGCCAAATATGATAGAGGGGCATCATGCAGCGTGCGGAGGTGCTTTAATAAGCAAAATCACTGACGCTCCATGGCTAGAGGGTTCCTTTCCAGAGGTGTCCGGATTGTGGTAGCGGGAATGGTTTTACGTCACAGCTCCCCGAAGTGCCAATTGGGTAGCTGCCCCCACCTTTCGCTTGGGCCCCCACCACAACTGATGTCATGGGTCAGCAGGGGGCTGAGCTGAGGTCCAGCAAAGGACGTGCCAATACTGCAGAGCCGCATCTGAGATCTCTTTGAGAGAGATTTCAGTCTGGTTATGGTAATGCAAGTTATGCTAGTTCGTCGAATCCAGCCTTGCAAACGCCGGCCCCTCCGCATCTGGGAATTCAACCCGGAAGGACCGCGAGCTATTTAGCATTTCCTCGGCATAACGCTCGAAGAGATGTACAAATCGTTCTTCGGACCCCAAATAGAGTGTCCGGACACCACCGAGGACGTGGGTCTGAGCTGCAACCGCCCCGCTGCCCTAGTAAGTAATCCCATGTCGAACCTAGTGTCCTTTTATTTATCATGACATCATTCTCAAGAGCCGCTTTTTGATCAGGACTGGATAGCAAAGGCGATGATGATCAGGTGTTCGGCTCCCCTTCATGAGGGCTTGGACAATCCGGTACTGGACAAGATGCTCGAGCCGGCGCCTTATCCAGTGCCCTCAAAGGAAGATGATGGGGGGAACAAAGAGGGCGAAAGCGGGCCTCACTCGGTACTTATTCTAGCCAGGGGAATGAGCACCTCCGCGAGGGAGGACAACCAAAGGGAAGAATCTGACATTCTCTCTCCCCAGGGAAGGAAGAAGACTGCCTCTGAAGATCCGGAAACTAAGGTTTCCAAACGAGAGAAGAAATCTTCATCAGAGGGTCCTGCCTCGGAGGGTATTCTTGCCGCACAATGTTCGTGCGGGGATCAGCCCTCTACCGAGTTGTAAGTAATCGAAAAGTACTTAATAGTGGAAACATCCTACCTTACTTCCGAAGACAATAACTGATGCTTATAAATTGTAGTCCGGATCATAGCCCTTCCCGACAGAGTTCATCTTCAGGGGATCTTCTTCCAGAGATGATGGAGAACGAAACGCCTCCCCCGGACACCCCGCCTCATGAAGCGAGCGACCTTGAAGTGACGTCATGAAGGGTATCTCCGGATCCACTAAGGCCAGAGGATAACCCTTTGGCTACCTGGAATCCCCAGTATCTGGCTCCTAAGGAGAGCGACAGCAAGGGTCCGTACAATGTGCGGTCAGACACGCTGAAGGATCTTCTGGGGCAAGCGGCCGTCTCAGAAGCGCATCGTACGCTAATGGGTACGGTAATTGAAAGGATTTCATCCACTTAAAACGGTTTGCATGAAGCCTTTATGAGTCTGCTGAAAGGCTTCGAGGTACATGAAATAATGTATGTTTTTAACAGTACCACACACGTTAGGTGTGCCCTATGCAGATAGTAGCCCCTGAGACTCTGGTTGTTGTCAAAAACGGCGGCAAACAGAGGCTCATAGTCCCAGGTAATAACCAGACCGCCTTTATGTGCAGGTGGCTGAAGCTCCGGTGGCTAGCCGGACTGATGGGTTTACCGAGCTAAAGCGGCAACTTGATGCGGCAGATGTCGACATCGTGCTTGTCAACAAGCGTCTTGACGAGGCACAGGGTGAGTGATTTCTCTGGTGATCGTCACATAATGAGAGTAGCATGATGCAAGTATCTTTAATATGTTGTGACTGCAGATGGAGCTGCCACTGTGGAGACCCTTCGGGCGGAGCTTGCCCGAGCCAAGGAGCAAGCAAGGAGTAGCAATGCGGCCGCTCTAAAGGTGGCCGAAGAGTTAAGGGCCGAACAGGCCGTGCACTGCGAGAGCAAGGAAAAAATAGCCAAGATGGCTGTAGAGTTAAAAGATGCCGCTGATCGTTACCAGCTTCTTGAAGAAGAAAACCGGGCGAAGGCGACGGACCTGGAGAAGGCCCTTGTGGCTGCCAAGGAAGCCCGCTCCAAAATTAGAGCGACGAAGGAGGAGCTGAATCAAGGTGCAGATATCGTGTCTGGGGAGCCCTTCTTATTGCGGACTAAGTTCGGAGATCCGAAGTATGCTCCTCTAGACCGGCTATGGAGTTCTTTGGACGCCTACATGGATTTGGCTGCAAGTGATGCTGATGCGGCCGAGTACTTTAAGGATCAGAAAGGTCTCGAAGTGGAAAAGATGTTCTGGTCACAGTTTCACGCTCTAGTCCGTCCGCTGTTGTTGAATGAGCGATTGGACGAGTGGGCCGAGCTCCATAGTTTGTCCGGACTTGCCATGAGGTCCATTGTGGATCACCTCTGGCCGGGAGGGCCAAGGCCGAATAACTACTTTAGTTTAGTGCAACAATTCCTTGGTGCTGTGCCACGCATCGATGCTGTAAAGAGATCAGTGTGCATAGAGGGTGCGCGGATGTCCCTTGCCCGTGTCAAGACATGCTGGGCGGAGATGGAGGCCACCACTGTTGCGACACAGGGTTCGACCGTAGGCCGAGTGGCTGCCGAGCACTACGTTGAAGAAGTTCTTGAAGGCGCTCGTTTGATAGAGGCTCAGTGCTTGAAGAATATTATGTTCTAGTGACATGTATTCCCATTGTAAAAACAATGTTTTACTGAATTATCAAGGCTGTATTTATACTTTTGCCCGAAAGTACTATGATGCCTCCTGTACGGCCGTTTATGTATATATGTATATAACCTGAAAGTTTGCAGTCGTCGGCTTCCGCCCCCATGCATATAATGCGGGGGTGTTTGCAAAAAATGCATATCCACACTTGATCCAACGTCTTGGTCCGTTAAGGAGGTGATAGCGTAGCGAACGAGGCAATCAGGCTATATTGCTTTAACACTTTCACTTAGCCATAGGAGTTTGACAATGGGGCTACTATATAGCCCCTGGTACTTTTGCGCTCATCCGAATACGGGGCACGTACGTACATGACTGGGAAACGGCCCTTCGTTAATGCGAAGGAATCCCGAAGATTCCGATGAGTCATCGAGTGGTTGACCAGTTTCTCGCTATATCATGACAGTCAGTTTTCGACTTTCTCTACTGAGGTGCTCATCCGGATGAACCAGGGCACAATCGCAGTAGTTCTCCTAGTGCTACCTTAGCCGATATAACGGAACGTAAGGTACCAAAACGTGGGAGCCAGGCAAACCCAACATTTTACCAAAGACATGATTCGGAGCTAATGCATATAGGGCCAAACTCGCGACGCCGAACACTCCCTAAGGTGTTCGGTCTTTATAACATATACCGGGATAAACAATGCCCTTAATAAGAAACCCCATGTGTCCGGGTATGTGCAAAATCCTGGCATGGCCACATGCCAATAACGCCAGCATCCTTCTTGGTTGTGTGGAGTATCCGAAGGATATGAGCAACAAGAGACAGTAAAAAAGGTTTACGCAGGGTCTTAATCTAAAAAGAAACCTTTGGGCGGGTCCCTGCTGCACGTCTGCGCCTGTATCTCGGTTGTGCCGTGTCCTGGATGGGTGTAGCACGATTGTCATCTGCAAAAGGAAAGAACTTAGGTGAAAGTTGACGTGCCAAAAAGAAGAGTTGGTTATTATCAATGAACTATCAAAATTCAAGAGAAGCCAATTTGAGCCGAGCTGGCCCTGATTACATGCGGGAAGCCCCTGGTATCGTTTATGAGGGTTTGATCATCAAACCAATCTCATGTATATATGATGGAACGCCGAATTCGTTTGACCGTGTCCGTGGTCTTGACGACCTGCCATTTCTCTGGCTGGTGAGGCCGTCTAGTTTGCGGCTGCTAGAGCCGCCACATCCTCTCCTGTACGTGGGAAACGTTCGGTATTTCTGCTAACTGAGATGATGCCACGTGGACCGGGCATCTTAAGCTTGAGAAAAGCGTAATGTGGTATTGCGTTAAAACGAGCGAAAGCCATTCTTCCGAGTAGTGCTTGATAGCCACTTCGGAATGGGGCGATGTGAAAAGTTAAACTTTCGCTTCAGAAGTTATCGGGAGAACCGAATACCACCTCTAGTAGTAGAGAGCCCGTACAGCGGGCCTCTTCGCCTGGTATTACTCCCTTGAAGGTAGTATTACTATGGCTTATTTGTGTCGGATCTATCCCCATTTTGCAGACTGTGTCCTGATATATCAGATTTAGATCACTGCCGCCGTCCATGAGGACTCGTGTGAAATGGTACCCATTTATTATTGGGTCTAACACCAAGGCCGCCAGTCCTTCGTGCCGGATATTTGTCTCGTGATCCCTACGATCAAAAGTGATCGGGCAGGCCAACCAGGGGTTGAACCTAGGGGTGACGGGCTCTATGGCTCGTGTGCCTCAGAGTGTATGCTTGCTTCTCCTCTTTGTCACATGGACCACGTTTACTGTTTTAACCTCTGGTGGGAACTTTTTCTGTCCTCCGGCGCTTTGCTGGCGAGGCTCATCCTCGTCTTCGCTTGGCGTCTCTTCCCCTTTGTGTTCGGCGTTTAGCTTACCGGCCTGCTTGAAGACCCAACATTCTCTGTGGGTATGATTTGCAGGTTTGTCCGGGGTGCCATGAATCTGACAGAGTTTGTCAAGAATTTTGTTTAGGCCAGATTGTCCTTCTCTGCTGCCTTTGAAAGGCTTTTTCCGCTGACCTGGTCGGGAGCCCCTGAATCCGGCATTTACCGCCGTGTTATCTGGGCTACCTTCTTTATTTTGACGCTTGTTTTTGTTGCGTCGTGGTTTACCATTGCCATCCCTGACTTCGGATGTGCTTGGGTCGCTAGTGCTGCTACGGGCCAACCAGCTGTCCTCGCCCGCAAAAAAGCGGGTCATGAGGCTTGTTAGGGCTGCCATTGTTCTCGGTTTTTCTTGACCGAGGTGTCTGGCGAGCCATTCGTCTCGGACACTGTGTTTAAAAACTGCTAAGGCTTCGGCGTCCGGAAAGTCGACGATTTGGTTCTTCTTGGTGAGGAACCTGTTCCAAAGCTTTCGGGCGGACTCTCCGAACTGTTGGATTATATGACTTAAATCGTCTGCATCCGGAGGTCGGACATAAGTCCCTTGAAAATTTGCCCGAAAAGCGTCCTCGAGCTCCTCCCAACTTCCAATTGAGTTTTCGGGGAGGCTTTTTAGCCAGTGCCGAGCTGGCCCTTTAAGCTTGAGGGGCAAGTATTTAATGGCATGGAGATCGTCTCCACGAGCCATATGAATATGGAGGATGAAGTCCTCTATCCAGACTCCAGGGTCTGTGGTCCCGTCGTACGCCTCTATGTTCACCGGTTTGAATCCCTTTGGGAATTCGTGATCCAGCACCTCATCAGTGAAACATAAGGGGTGTGCTGCACCCCTGTACTGGGATGCACCATGGTGTTCGAATGGTTGTAGTATTCAGTGTTGGTTTTGTACCGTAGCGCGCTTCCTAGATCCATAGATAGATCTGGTCGCGCCGGATTTTTGACGCAAGTTCTCACGTAGATCGTGTGTTGACTTATGCGCGACTTTGTTAGCCGCTCTATCGCGTTCACAAGGTGGTGTATCCGGCCGGTTGGCCGTATCACTCTTCGGCTGTATGGGCTCTAAGGCCTCATCGTCGAATTCCGGTAATATATTGTGCTTTGGATAGCTGTTTTATGGTAACTTCCACCATACTTTGTTACTTTGTTCCACTTGTTGTTGAGCGTATCTTGTGCGACCTTGAGCCTTTGCTTCTGTTTCTTCAGGCTCCTCGCTGTGGCAATAAGCCTTCTGCGGAGGTTTTCTTGCTCCAAGTGCGTTTCCGGGATGATGTGTGCATCTTCGTCCGAACTGTTTTCTTCCCCAAACGGGGTTTGATGAGGCTTATCCTTGGTGTCGTCGCGGTCGGACGTCAGATCCATACTATGTTTGCAGTTTGCATCTTGATCGTGCTCTGCCGCCGGGGTGGTGCAATCGTCATTTCTTCTAGAGTCGACTGGACTGTTATTTCCTCTTGCGCTGTTATCGCTGTTTTTGCTATGGCGGGACTTCGAGCGGCGCTGCTGCCGTCGGCGCTTGGGTTGCTTGGAGGGGCATCCTCCACTGTCTCTTTGCCATTTCCCTCTCTGGGTGTATCCACCATGTATACGTCATGTGATGAAGTGGCGGTCCAGCGCCCTATGGGTGGTGGTTCCTGTTTGTCTCCTGCATCGTCGTCCATACCGTCGATGTCTTCGGAGTCGAAGTCGAGCATGTCGGTTAAGTCGTCGACAGTGGCTACTAAGTGGGTGGTGAGTGGGCAGCGAATTTCTTCATCGTCCGCATCCCATTCTAGCCGGACATAGTTCGGCCAAGGTTCTCTTGACAGGGAGAGAGACCTTAATGAATTTAGCACATCTCCGAAAGGTGAGTGCTAAAAGATATCCACGGAGGTGAACTCCATGATCAGCGCCCCGTCGGATTTGATAGGCACGGATGTAGGCGGCTCGGAGTCCGTGGCCGGGGATAAATCCAGTGGTTCGGCGACGCGGCTCTCGAAAGGGGTGAAGTTAGTATCTGGCTCTATCGCCACTGAGAGTGCGGCCTCCATGGCGGGGTCTATCTCTCCGCTCTCGGATGGCGCGATTTGCTCCGGATTAACTGCCGGAGTAGCTACGGATGTGATCTCCCGAACATTGTCCGACGGCAGAGTTACGTGTTGCTCGTCGCGACTGTGTAGCGCGTCCGGCATGTGCTCGAATCCGTGGAAGATCAAGTCTCCGGGGATGTCGGCCGTGTAGTTCAAGTTTCCAAATCTAACCTGATGGCCAGGGGCGTAGCTTTCGATCTGCTCCAGATGGCCAAGCGAATTGACCCGCAGTGCGAAGCTGCCGAATACGAAGATCTGTCCGGGGAGGAAAGCCTCACCCTGGACCGCATCGCTAGCGATGATCAAAGGAGCCATCAAGCCTTATGGTGACGACACCGTGGAACTCTCAATGAAAGCACCAATGTCGGTGTCAAAACCGATGGATCTCGGGTAGGGGGTCCCGAACTGTGTGTCTAAGGTGGGTGGTAACAAGAGGCAGGGGACACGATATTTACCCAGGTTCGGGCCCTCTTGATGGAGGTAATACCCTACGTCCTGCTTGATTGTTCTTGATGATATGAGTATTACAAGAGTTGATCTACCATGAGATCAAAGAGGCTAAACCCTAGAAGCTAGCCTATGGTATGATTGTCTGTTGTCCTATGGACTAAAACCCTCCGATTTATATAGACACCGGAGGGGGCTAGGGTTACACAAGGTCGGTTACAAAGGAGGAGATATACATATCCGTATTGCCTAGCTTGCCTTCCACGCCAAGTAGAGTCCTGTAACGCCCGGATAATTAAGCTACAGTGATTCCCCGCTAATGATGCCACGTCACCACGGTTACTGTGGTAAACTCTCGATAGTTCAGAACCGAAACAAGTTCAAAATTCAAATAAAAGAAAACAATAAAAGTTTTCAAAAATTAAAACAAAAATGTTCGGTGGTTGCCAAATATTACAAAGATAATTATGGTGTAAGGTTCACCATTTTATAAAATGCCTAAGTGTTTATAAATAAATAAAAACAGAAAAGATAAAAAAAACAGAAAACAAACAAAAAAATATAAAAGGACCCCCCCCCCACTGGGCCAGACGGCCCAGCCGGCCAGGCCACCACCGGCCCAACTGGGCAAAGGCCCAGCCGGCCACCCCCCCCCTTAACCCACACCCCCGAAACCCTAACCCCACCCCGTCGCCCCACTCACCCCCACTCCCCACCTCTCTCTCGCCCCCACTCCCCGATCCAATGGGATGGCCAAATCGGTGATCCGACGCATACCGGCGCCGGCGTCCGTCGCTCAGCCGGTGTCATCAACTCCTCCTTTCTGGACCGGTAAGGGCCGCCTTCGTCGCGCACGCAACCCGCCGTCGCCGCCTGGAACGCCGCTTCGCCGCCCGCCTCCTCATCTCCTCCCCGCCACCCGACGTGCTCGACGCCGGCGCTGCCTCGCCACGCGCCGTTGTCGGACCCCGCCGGAACGCCTCCTCGACTCCACCGCTCCCCGCCGTCGCGTTCGCCCTGCATCGGGCCTCCCCTGCAACGCGGGTGAGGGACCCCACCGACGATCCCCCTCTCAATTCCTTTCGCCGTAGTCGCCGTTCGCGTCCTCCCGTTGCTGCGTCCGGTGCCCTGCTCCGTGCACGACCAGGCTGCGCCCGCGCCGGCCTCCGCCCCGCGCCTGCCGTGCTGCCCTGGCTCCGCTCGCCCGCGCAACCCTCCCTCCGCCTTGCCGTTGCTGCTACGGCCGGCGCCCGACGGCGCGCCGCGCCACGCGCGCCCCGCGAGTCGTGGTTGCCCCTGTGCCACAACCTCCCCGCGCTCCGGCTGTGGCCACGGCCACCGACGCCAGGCCACGCGCCCGCCCCTTCGCCCGTTGCCCCGCGGCGCCCTATCGGGCTGGCGCTCGTCGCCCGTACCGCCCGGCGCCCAGCGCCCGTTAGGCCATTCGGGCCACTGCCAAACGGGGCCCACGCCCCCGGAACGAAAAAAAAAGAAGATTAAAAATAAATAATAATAATAATAATAATAATTAATTATTTAATTAAGGAATTAATTAAGTGAATTAATTATAATTAGATTAACCTAATACTAATTAATCTAATCAATTAGTTAGGTTAATTAAACCCTAATTAACATAAACAGTGTATGACAGGTGGGTCCCACTGGACCCACTGGTCAGGTTGACCAAGTCAACTGTTGACTGCTGATGTCAGCATGACATCATGCTGATGTCATTAATCTTTTTCGAATTAATTTAAATAATTAATTAAATTCCAGAAATTAATAAATCTTTAGAAAATCATATCTTTTAATCCGTAACTGAAAATACTTTATACATGAAAGTTGCTCAGAACGACGAGACGATGGATACGCAGCCCGTTTATCCGCCACGCATCCCTAGCATAGAACACGCAACTTTCCCCCTCCGTTTCTCTGTCCGAAAACGCGAAACACCGGGGATACTTTCCCGGATGTTATCCCCCTTCACCGGTATCACCTACTACCGCGTTAGGGCACCTCTAACGCCGTAACTTGTCATGTCATGCATCACTATGTATGCTTGCATTATATTTATTGTTTCTTCCCCCTCTTCTCTCGCTAGACACCGAGACCGACGCCGCTGCTACCCGTACGACTACGGTGTTGACGACCCCTCTCTCTTGCCAGAGCAACCAGGCAAGCCCCCCCTTGATCACCAGATATCGCCTACTCTTCTCTACTGCTTGCATTAGAGTAGTGTAGCATGTTACTGCTTCCCGTTATATACTGATGCATAGCCTGTCCTTGCTACTACTGTTGTTACCTTTACCTGCAATCCTAATGCTTAGTATAGGATGCTAGTTTATCATCAGTGGCCCTACATCCTTGTCCGTCTGCCATGCTATACTATCGGGCCGTGATCACTCGGGAGTTGATCACGGGTATATACTATATACTTTATACATGATACATGTGGTGACTAAAGACGGGTCGGCTTGAGGAGCACCCGCGAGTGAGATGGGCTTTGAGGCGGAGGGCGACAGGGCAGGTTCCGACCACCTAGGAGAGAGGTGGGCCTGGCCCTGGTCGGCGCTCGCGGATACTTAACACGCTTAACGAGATCTGGTATTTGATCTGAGTCTGGCCATTTGGTCTATACGCACTAACCATCTACGCGGGAGTAGTTATGGGTATCCCGGCGTCGTGGTATCAGCGAAGCCTTCGTGACGTCAGCGACTGAGCGGCGCGCGCCGGATTGGACTGGAAGCTAGGGCTAGGTCTGCTGGGCCGCGTACGCAACGTGCAGGTGTGCAATGGGCGATGGGCCCAGACCCCTGCGCCATAGGATTTAGACCGCGTGCTGACCTCTCTGTTGTGCCTAGGTGGGGCTGCGACGTGTTGATCTTTCGAGGCTGGGCATGACCCAGGAAAGTGTGTCCGACAAAGGGGATCGAGCGTGTTGGGAAATGTGGTGCACCCCTGCAGGGAAGTTTATCTATTCGAATAGTCGTGATCTGGTAAAAGGACGACCTTGGAGTTGTACCTTGACCTTATGACAACTAGAACCGGATACTTAATAAAACACACCTTCCAAGTGCCAGATACAACCGGTGATCGCTCTCTCACAGGGCGACGAGGGGAGGATCATCGGTTAGGATTATGCTATGCGATGCTACTTGGAGGACTTCAGTCTACTCTCTTCTACATGCTGCAAGACGGAGGCTGCCAGAAGCGTAGTCTTCGAAAGGACTAGCTATCCCCCCTTATTCCGGCTTTCTGCAGTTCAGTCCACATATGATACCCTTATTCCATTTGATACCAATGCATACATATGTAGTGTAGCTCCTTGCTTGCGAGTACTTTGGATGAGTACTCACGGTTGCTTTCTCCCTCTTTTCCCCCTATCCCTTCTACCTGGTTGTCGCAACCAGATGTTGGAGCCCAGGAGCCAGACGCCACCGTCGACGACGACTCCTACTACACCGGAGGTGCCTACTACTACGTGCTGCCCGCTGACGACGACCAGGAGTAGTTTAGGAGGATCCCAGGCAGGAGGCCTGCGCCTCTTTCGATCTGTATCCCAGTTTGTGCTAGCCTTCTTAAGGCAAACTTGTTTAACTTATGTCTGTACTCAGATATTGTTGCTTCCGCTGACTCGTCTATGATCGAGCTCTTGTATTCGACCCTCGAGGCCCCTGGCTTGTAATATGATACTTGTATGACTTATTTTATTTGTAGAGTTGTGTTGTGATATCTTCCCGTGAGTCCCTGATCTTGATCGTACACGTTTGCGTGTATGATTAGTGTACGATTGAATCGGGGGCGTCACAAGTTGGTATCAGAGCCGACTGCCTGTAGGAATCCCCCTTCCACACTCCTTGGCCGAAGTCGAGTCTAGACATTGCAAAAACTTTTACTAACTTGGCTGTGTGCCTTACGGGCCCACGTCGCCATCGGGTGGTACTAGGATCTTTTACTCCTCGACCTTTACTCTGGGACTCTGAACTCTCTTCTACTCGGGTTAAACGAATTTACTAACTCTGACACTAGGATCCCGTTACGACATTCACCCCAAAGTTGGATAAGCCCTAGTTATTCTTTAGAATTGTATTTGAACATTATCCACATTGTCATTTGACTCCTGTGAAAACATCTGTGTTTTCAGATGGAACCCACGAGGCAGGTCGTGCGCCACACGACGGCCATTGGTGCCTCAGGATCACCTGCTGTGTTGGTTGAGATGATGACCTATCTGGGTTATCGCTGGCACCCTGAGTACACCGTCTATGAGGAGTATCAGGACTTCAACCAGGAGCAGTACCGTGCCATCGTCCACCTCTACTCTCGGGAGTATGACTCCACTACCGTGCTGCACACTGCTCATGGTGTTGGAGTGACTATCGATATGGCGGTCCACGATGCTGCTTATGCTGCTCTGACACGTCTTCGTGGAGAGTATCAGGAGTTGGACACCTCCCCCTTCAGGCACATTGCTATCGCATCCGATGTTGGTGCGGAGGGTTACTACACTGCTGCCTACTCCACTGTCACCCGAGAGCCCTTCTACCATCAGAACCTGGTTCTGCATGCTGATGGGCTGGATCGAGCTAACCGAGCTCTTCGCCACGAGTTGTACACCACTCGTCAGCACCTCTACCGTGCTCTGACGATGTTGCACCCCTTCGTCGGATCTGGGGAGCTGTCGCGTTCTGCTATCTACCCAGCCAGGACCGTGATGCCCCAGGGCGTCGGCTGGCCAGATGTGGGAGGCTACTCTCCTGCATTGGGCCCTCTCCTGCCACCTGCGCATCGGGTTCCGCACCAGAGTATCCGCGGACCCCAGGCTACTCGCGTGGAGGTCTTCCCTTCGCGTCACTACCAGCTGTCGGGCTACACCTACCTCCGCAGTACCGCATGGGACTGACGTAGACTTGCTTATTAGTGTTAGATGCATTCGCCGCGAGCCTGTGTGCCGCCTATGATGTCTTAGTCTATGTACTGAACACTGTGTAACGAACTCTATGCATGATCTCTTTTGTAAGATATGCCGACTACTATGTGTAGTCTATCGTGCTGCTTTCGTTGTGCATGTTTCATCATGAATGATTCTTGTTTTTACAATTCCTCAATGCTGAACTACCCCTGTTAAATATTAGCAGGATGGTTAGACCAGGTGGTCGTGGTCGTGGTGGCAACGCCCCACCACCGCCTGAGTACATGGCTGGTATGATCCAACAGCTTGAGATGAATCGCCAGTTCATGGAGAATATGATGGCTCAGTTTCCTCGCCCCAATATGAACCAGCAGCCAACCCCAGTAACTCTGCAGGATTTCATGCGCCTGAACCCAACTGTGTACCGCAGCTCAACTCAGCCTCTGGATGCTGATGACTGGCTCCGTGACATCACCTATGAGATGGAGTCTGCTGATGTAGCCCCTGCCAGCTATGTCACCTTTGCTTCCTTCTTCCTGAAGGGACCCGCAGCTCAATGGTGGGACAGCCACAGGCGTACTCTGCCAGCTGAACAATCATCACCTGGCCAGACTTCCAAGCTGCCTTCCGTGCTCGCTTCATTCCTCAGGGAGTCATGGACCGGAAGAAGCGTGAGTTCCGCAACCTCACCCAAGGCAACAAAACTGTGGAAGCTTATCAGCGGGAGTTTCTGGACTTGTCCCGCTATGCTGAAGAGGACATTGCAACTGATGCACGCAGGACAGGAGAAGTTCCGGGATGGCCTTCAAGCTGACATCAAACTCGCACTTCTAGTGCATGATTTTGCTGATTTCGCCACTCTGGTGAACAAAGCCATCAATGTCGAAACTGGTCTGCAGGAATACCAGAGCTCTCACAGGCGCAACCGTGACACGGGCTCATCTTCGGGCCCGTCCTCGCAGAAGCGCAAGATATGGATTCCCAATAGCTTGTACCAGCCGGATGCACCTACCCCAAGGCAGACCTACGCTGCACCTCGTCTGCCTACTCCTCCGACTAGGCGGCCAAGACTCCCAGCTCCACCACCACAAGCTCCTGTTCCCACTCCCAATAATGGATTGTGCTTCAGGTGTGGGCAACCAGGGCATCGTGCTAGGGAATGCAACCAGAACCCGAATCAACTGGCCCTTCCAGCAACTGGCCGTGGAAGCAACCAGCTCCGCAGCAACAATGCCAAGTCTTATGGTCGTGTTCATGCCAACCACGTTGATCTGAGCGAAGCTCAAGACCAGCCTGCTACTGTGATGGGTACCCTCCTCGTAAATTCAGTACCAGCATCCGTTTTATTTGATACAGGTGCATCGCATTCATTCATGTCAGAAGGTTTTGCATGCTTGCACGACATTAAATGTGAGAACATGGATGCTTCACTATTAGTACACACCCCTGCGGGCCAATGTCGAACCTCCATGATTTGCAACGATGTCCCTGTAGAAATCGAAGGACTGGAATTCCTTGTCTCTCCCATCGTACTGAAGTCCTGTAGCATTGATCTCATTCTGGGAATGAATTGGTTAAAAGCGCATACTGCTTCTATAGTTTGCGCCACTAAGGTCGTCCATCTGCTACACCCTTCTGATGAGATAATAGCTTATCAAGCTCGTCTAGTTCAGAACGCCGAGGCACGACTTTATGCCTCGAATGCGTTGAACGCTGCACCACTCGAGGGCATTGAAAACGTTCTCGTCGTTCGTGAATTCCAAGATGTATTCCCAGAAGAACTTCCAGGGATTCCCCCTGCTAGAGCTGTCGAATTCATCATCGACTTGAAACCCGGCACTACCCCTATAGCTAAACGACCCTACAAGATGCCGCCGCATGAACTCCTTGAGCTTAAGGAGGAAATCGACAAATCTCTTGTCAAAGGTTTCATTCGCCCAAGTTGCTCTCCTTGGGGAGCACCTTCTCTCTTTGTTAGGAAGAAGGATGGGACAAACCGATTGGTCCAAGACTACCGTCCTATAAACCAAGCTACCATTCAGAATAAATACCCTCTTCCTCGGATCAATGATCTTTACGATCAACTGGCTGGTTCATCAGTGTTCTCCAAACTCGACTTGAGGTTGGGTTACCACCAGATCCGTGTTCGTGAAGAGGACATCCCAAAAACCGCCTTCGTGACTCGGTATGGATCATATGAGTACACAGTCATGTCATTCGGCTTAACGAATGCTCCCGCCACCTTCTCTCGTCTGATGAATTATATATTCATGGATTACCTCGACAAGTTCGTCGTGGTTTATCTGGACGATATCCTTATATTTTCCAAGAACGAGGAAGAACATGCTGGACATCTGCGTCTTGTGCTAGAGAAGCTTCGAGAACATCAACTGTATGCTAAGTATTCCAAGTGTGAATTCTGGCTCCCCAAAGTAACCTATCTTGGGCATGTCATCTCCAAGGATGGTATTGCCGTCAACCCTGAACGAGTTCAAGCTATTCTCGATTGGACTCCTCCGAAGAACGTCAAGCAAGTCCGAAGTTTCCTCGGTCTCGCCAGCTACTGCCGTCGATTCGTCGAGAACTTCTCCAAGATTGCCAGGCCCCTGACTAATCTGTTGCATAAGGGTGTCAAGTTTGACTGGACAGACAAGTGTCAGGAAAGTTTCCAGGCGCTCAAAGACAAGTTGACTTCTGCCCCCGTGCTTGCACCACCTGATACTAAGAAGGACTTCGTCATTTACTGCGATGCTTCCCGTCAAGGATTAGGCTGTGTCCTAATGCAAGAGCGCAGAGTGATTGCTTATGCCTCTCGTCAATTGCGCCCTCACGAAGAAAACTACCCGGTTCACGACCTCGAGCTTGCTGCTGTCATTCATGCACTGAAGCAGTGGCGACATTACCTTCTCGGTAATCGTTGCGAGATCTTCACCGACCATCAAAGTCTGAAGTATCTGTTTACTCAGCCAGATTTGAACCTACGCCAGCAAAGATGGATGGAGACTGTTGCAGACTTTGACGTGGATATATCATATACCCCCGGCAAGGCTAATGTAATGGCTGATGCCCTGAGCCGCAAGTCTTACTGCAACCACCTCCAGGTCCACAAAGTTCAGCCCTCGCTTGTCGAAGAATTTAGAGGGCTGAACCTCCATATTGTTCCCCCGGGATCACTCGCTCCCCCTCCCGAAGGTTTCCCCAAACAGAACCTCCATGTTGTTCCCAAGGGTTCTCTCAATACCCTGGTTGCGAAACCAGATCTTGTGGACACCATCAAATGGATACAGAAGTGTGACGATGAAGTCCTCAAGATTAAGCGCGACCTCAAAAGGGGAAAGCCCTCATTCTTCACGATCGCCGACGATGGCGCCTTGTATTTCAAAGGCCGCTTAGTGGTACCATGTTTGAAGAAAAACCTAGATAAGACTAAAAGGGTTATGCAAGAAGCTCATGATACGCCTCTGTCCATCCATCCTGGTAGTACAAAGATGTACCAGGATATTCGTCAAAGATTCTGGTGGTCTAATATGAAGCAGGACATTGCTCGTTATGTTGCTGAGTGTGACGTTTGTCGCCGAATCAAAGCAGAGCATCAAAGGCCTGCTGGAACTCTGCAACCTATCTCTATTCCTGAATGGAAATGGGACCATGTTGAAATGGACTTCGTCACTGGATTTCCCAAATCGCAGAAAGGTAATGATGCTATTCTTGTCGTCATTGACCGGCTTTCCAAAGTTGCCCATTTCCTGGCGGTCAAAGAGACAATCACTGCTAATCAGCTTGCTACTCTCTACATGGCTAGAATTGTTTCACTTCACGGTATCCCACTGGTTATCAGTTCCGACCGTGGCAGCTTATTCACTTCAAGGTTTTGGGCGAGTTTCCAAGAAGCTATGGGGACTCATCTGTCGTTCAGTACTGCGTTCCATCCTCAGTCACAAGGGCAAGTTGAACGTGTCAACCAAGTTCTCGAAGACATGCTTCGAGCTTGTGTAATCTCATTCGGCAAGAAATGGGAGGAATCTCTTCCATATGCCGAGTTCTCTTATAATAATAGCTATCAAGCTAGTCTGAAGATGTCCCCCTTCGAAGTGCTATATGGACGAAAGTGTCGAACCCCTCTGAACTGGTCAGAAACTGGGGAACGCCCACTCTTCGGTCCGGATATTATCCAACAGGCCGAAGAACAAGTTCGCATTATTCGCGAGAATCTCAAGACTGCTCAGTCACGTCAGAAAAGTCAGTATGACCGTCATCACCAAGACATGGTCTATCAACCTGGCGAAAAGGCTTATCTACGAGTTACACCAATGAAGGGTGCTCACCGCTTCGGGATCAAGGGCAAGCTAGCTCCTCGCTATATCGGTCCCTTCACTATTCTCGAAAGGCGTGGAAAGGTGGCATATCAACTGGAGCTTCCACCGAACCTTTCTCAGGTTCACGATGTGTTCCACGTGTCACAACTCCGCCGTTGCTTCAAGGATCCAATCCGAGCGGTGGATCATGAAGTGCTCGAATTGCAACAGGACCTCTCCTATAAAGAGCATCCGGTCCGCATCCTCGACCAAGCTGAACGCCGCACACGCCAGAAGGCGATCAAGTTCCTCAAGGTCCAGTGGTCGAATCACTCTGAAGACGAAGCCACCTGGGAACGCGAGGATCGCCTGCGTGATGAATACCCCGCACTGTTTCCTTCTACCTCCTAAAATCTCGGGACGAGATTTCTTGTAGTGGAGGAGTTTTGTAACGCCCGGATAATTAAGCTACAGTGATTCCCCGCTAATGATGCCACGTCACCACGGTTACTGTGGTAAACTCTCGATAGTTCAGAACCGAAACAAGTTCAAAATTCAAATAAAAGAAAACAATAAAAGTTTTCAAAAATTAAAACAAAAATGTTCGGTGGTTGCCAAATATTACAAAGATAATTATGGTGTAAGGTTCACCATTTTATAAAATGCCTAAGTGTTTATAAATAAATAAAAACAGAAAAGGTAAAAAAAACAGAAAACAAACAAAAAAATATAAAAGGCCCCCCCCCCCCACTGGGCCAGACGGCCCAGCCGGCCAGGCCACCACCGGCCCAACTGGGCAAAGGCCCAGCCGGCCACCCCCCCCCTTAACCCACACCCCCGAAACCCTAACCCCACCCCGTCGCCCCACTCACCCCCCCACTCCCCACCTCTCCTCTCGCCCCCACTCCCCCCCCGATCCAATCGGGATCGGGCCCGAACCCATCGCCGCCTCCCCGACGCATCACCGGCGCCGCCCCGTCCGTCGCTCGCCGTCGTCCTCACCCCCTCCCCCTTTCCTGGACCGGAAGGGGCCCCCCTTCCGTCGCCGCCACGCCAACCCCCGCCGTCGCCGCCTGGAACGCCGCTTCGCCGCCCGCCTCCTCATCTCCTCCCCGCCACCCGACGTGCTCGACGCCGGCGCTGCCTCGCCACGCGCCGTTGTCGGACCCCGCCGGAACGCCTCCTCGACTCCACCGCTCCCCGCCGTCGCGTTCGCCCTGCATCGGGCCTCCCCTGCAACGCGGGTGAGGGACCCCACCGACGATCCCCCTCTCAATCCTATCGCCGTAGTCGCCGTTCGCGTCCTCCCGTTGCTGCGTCCGGTGCCCTGCTCCGTGCATGACCAGGCTGCGCCCGCGCCGGCCTCCGCCCCGCGCCTGCCGTGCTGCCCTGGCTCCGCTCGCCCGCGCAACCCTCCCTCCGCCTTGCCGTTGCTGCTACGGCCGGCGCCCGACGGCGCGCCGCGCCACGCGCGCCCCGCGAGTCGTGGTTGCCCCTGTGCCACAACCTCCCCGCGCTCCGGCTATGGCCACGGCCACCGACGCCAGGCCACGCGCCCGCCCCTTTGCCCGTTGCCCCGCGGCGCCCTATCGGGCTGGCGCTCGTCGCCCGTACCGCCCGGCGCCCAGCGCCCGTTAGGCCATTCGGGCCACTGCCAAACGGGGCCCACGCCCCCGGAACGAAAAAAAAAAGAAGATTAAAAATAAATAATAATAATAATAATAATAATTAATTAATTAATTAAGGAATTAATTAAGTTAATTAATTATAATTAGATTAACCTAATCACTAATTAATCTAATCAATTAGTTAGGTTAATTAAACCCTAATTAACATAAACAGTGTATGACAGGTGGGTCCCACTGGACCCACTGGTCAGGTTGACCAAGTCAACAGAGTTGACTGCTGATGTCAGCATGACATCATGCTGATGTCATTAATCTGTTTTTCGAATTAATTTAAATAATTAATTAAATTCCAGAAATTAATAAAATCTTTAGAAAATCATATCTTTTAATCCGTAACTCGGATTAAAATATTTTCAACATGAAAATTGCTCAGAACGACGAGACGAATTCGGATACGCAACCCGTTCGTCCGCCACACCCCTCTAACCTATCGAACTCGCAACTTTCCCCCTCCGGCTCCTCTGTCCGAAAACGCGAAACACCGGGGATACTTTCCCGGATGTTATCCCCCTTCACCGGTATCACCTACTACCGCGTTAGGGCACCTCTAACGCCGTAACTTGTCTTGTCATGCATCACTATGCATATGCTTGCATTATATTTATTGTTTCTTCCCCCTCTTCTCTCTCTAGACACCGAGACCGACGCCGCTGCTACCCCGTACGACTACGGAGTTGACGACCCCTCTCTCTTGCCAGAGCAACCAGGCAAGCCCCCCCTTTGATCACCAGATATCGCCTACTCTTCCCTATACTGCTTGCATTAGAGTAGTGTAGCATGTTACTGCTTCCCGTTAATCCTATACTGATGCATAGCCTGTCCTTGCTACTACTGTTGTTACCTTTACCTGCAATCCTAATGCTTAGTATAGGATGCTAGTATTTTCATCAGTGGCCCTACATCCTTGTCCGTCTGCCATGCTATACTATCGGGCCGTGATCACTCGGGAGTTGATCACGGGTATATACTATATGCTTTATACATGATACATGTGGTGACTAAAGACGGGTCGGCTTGTGGAGCACCCGCGAGTGATTCACGGATTGGGGGCTGAAAGGACCTTTGTCCCAACGGCCCTCTGTGTGGATCTTTGAGGCGGAGCGACAGGGCAGGTTCCGACCACCTAGGAGAGAGGTGGGCCTGGCCCTGGTCGGCGTTCGCGGATACTTAACACGCTTAACGAGATCTGGGTATTTGATCTGAGTCTGGCCATTTGGTCTATACGCACTAACCATCTACGCGGGAGTAGTTATGGGTATCCCGGCGTCGTGGTATCAGCCGAAGCCTTCTTGACGTCAGCGACGGAGCGGCGCGCGCTGGATTGGACTGGAACGCCACTAGGCTAGGTCTGCTTCCGGCCGCCCACGCAACGTGCAGGTGTGCTAAGGGCGATGGGCCCAGACCCCTGGGCGCTTAGGTTTAGACCGGCGTGCTGACCTCTCTGTTGGTCTAGGTGGGGCTGCGACGTGTTGATCTTCCGAGGCCGGGCATGACCCAGGAAAGTGTGTCCGGCCAAATGGGATCGAGCGTGTTGGGTATGTGGTGCACCCCTGCAGGGAAGTTAATCTATTCGAATAGCCGTGATCTTCGGTAACAGGACGACTTGGAGTTGTACCTTGACCTTATGACAACTAGAACCGGATACTTAATAAAACACACCCTTCCAAGTGCCAGATACAACCGGTGATCGCTCTCTCACAGGGCGACGAGGGGAGGATCATCGGTTAGGATTATGCTACATGATGCTACTTGGTGAACTTACCATCTACTCTCTTCTACATGCTGCAAGATGGAGGTGGCCAGAAGCGTAGTCTTCGAAGACAGGACTAGCTACCCCCCCTCTTATTCCGGCTTTCTGCAGTTCAGTCCACATATAATAGCCTTAACCCAGTTGATACCAATGCATACATATGTAGTGTAGCTCCTTGCTTGCGAGTACTTTGGATGAGTACTCACGGTTGCTTTCTCCTTCTTTTCCCTCTATTCCTTCTACCTGGTTGTCGCAACCAGATGTTGGAGCCCAGGAGCCAGACGCCACCGTCGTTGACGACTCCTTCACCGGAGGTGCCTACTACTACGTGCTGCCCGCTGACGACGACCAGGAGTAGTTTAGGAGGATCCCAGGCAGGAGGCCTGCGCCTCTTTCGATCTGTATCCCAGTTTGTGCTAGCCTTCTTAAGGCAAACTTGTTTAACTTATGTCTGTACTCAGATATTGTTGCTTCCGCTGACTCGTCTATGATCGAGCTCTTGTATTCGAGCCCTCGAGGCCCCTGGCTTGTAATATGATGCTTGTATGACTTATTTTAATTGTAGAGTTGTGTTGTGATATCTTCCCGTGAGTCCTTGATCTTGATCGTACACATTTGCGTGCATGATTAGTGTACGGTCAAATCGGGGGCGTCACAAGTCCCATCCGGACATGGGACGAAGTCTTCAATCTCGTATCTTCATACTCCAACAGTCCGGCCAAAGGATATAGTCTGGCAGTCCAGAGACCCCCTAATCCAGGACTCCCTCACCCCGTGTGGGACCGTTTTTTGGCCATGATGGTGGCCGTTTTGCCACGACGGTGGCCATTGGTGTCTTTGGTAGACACGAGGCCACCCAGGACTTAGCCCAGTGGGGAGTCGGAGTGGCCAGGAGAGTGTCATGGCAGTAGGTCGATTTTGTTGAAATGCCGTTGGTCCACCCGAATGGGAGGCCGAGGCCGTGAGTTCCGTGGTGTGGGTACAGTGCGCTACCTCTGCAGAGTGTTTATAAAGTCTATCGATAGCAACACAGTTCTTAGTAGGTCACACTATCAGGTCTTGGTCGAAATGGAGGATAAACCTGAAATAATTAAGTAAATTAATGTGGTAACAAGAATGTGGTGACTTGGACTATGAGATAGTCGTGAGAAGTCACGATGATGTTTTGATATGATCACGAGACGAGGTCTCGGTGAGTGTTGGAGACCAAGTGTTGTTCATGGTTGTGATCGTCGGAAGGATCACCGTTTGAGGCCAAGTGTTGGTCATGGTTGTGATCGCCGGAAAGATCACCGTTTGAGACCAAGTGTTGGTCATGGTTGTGATCGCTGAAAAGATCATCGTTTGGTTACAAGGTAACCCGTTGAACCAAGTGTGGTTCTGTTTGTGATTCGTCATGATCACCGTTCGGTTGCGAGGAAACCCGTTGGTAAGAGAGTCCGAGGGACTCAGTGCACAAGCTTGGTTGCATTGCATGAGTAATATGTTGTTGTTTGCATGACAGTTAGTAGTTGCATATAGTTAACATGTTATGTCTTCTTTGAAGATGACCGGTAGTTTATATCCAGCATATTTTCATGATGCCATGGCATGTTTTGATTGATATGTAAAAATTATGCCATGATTGAGATGATATGCTATGTTTTACTATTGCCATGTTAGATGTATGTTCTAATATGCCATGTTACTACCATGATTAGTAGATGCTACGATGTTGCTCATGTTTAGTTGATCTATATCATGCCATGATTAGTAATTGATATGACATAGGTTGTTGCATACGCTTGGTTCTTGCCTTGTCTTCTGCTTGTTTGGATGCTATGTATTTGGTTGTGTTGCAAGTACATTCAATATACTGACCTGGCGTGTCATACCAGTTTTGTAGGTCGTACCCAAATTGTTTGCTTGATCCGTCGTGCTAGGCCGCAACCTTGCCAGTCCTGTGAGTTATGGAGCCCAGCCAGAGTTGATGAGCCGCCAAACCAAGACTTCCGCCGCCATTTAAATAGCCTTAGGGCTATACCGGATAATTGCAATCATCAATGATGTAATCTTCTATACATGTATTTGATGAATATTCTTGTACCTGGAATGCTGTATTATGGACCTGTCGTGCCTCAGGTGTTATCCTGGGCTGACGTGCGAAGGCCTCCTGCTCCATGCGGATCGGGGTGCCACAGGACATGGTATCAGAGCAGCCAGGCTGGCATAGGTTATCCTAGTATTAGATCACCGCTCCCATTAAACCGTAATAACCCTAAGGGATTTGACCCATCCCTGGCATCCGGCAAGGCCACTGTTAATCCACAGGTGGTGCAGTCGGGATCGACACGTCCTCACCCTGCTGTCCCCGCCTAGTTATCCGTGGAACGAATAGCTGATACGTCCATTTTGCATCATGCTTTTATATTGATATTTATTGCATTATGGGCGGTTATTACACATTATGTCACAATACTTATGCCTATTCTCTCTTATTTTACAAGGTTTACATAAAGAGGGAGAATGCCGACAGCTGGGATTCTGGGCTGGAAAAGGAGAAAATATTAGAGACCTATTCTGCACAGCTCCAAAAGTCCTGAAACTTCACAGAAGACGTTTTCAGAATATATAAAAAATACCGAGTGCAAGAAGTTCACCAGGGGAGCCACACCCTGCCCACGAGGGTGGGGGGCGCACCCTACCCCCATGGGCGCGCCCCCTACCTCGTGGCCCCCCTGGTGGCCTTCCGGTGGCCATCTTCTGCTATATGAAGTATTTCGATGAGGAAAAAAAATCAGAAGCCATCTTCTCGGATGAAACTCCGCCGCCACGAGGCGGAACCTTGGCGGAACCAATCTAGGGCTCCGGCAGAGCTGTTCTGCCGAGGAAAATTCCCTCCGGGAGGGGGAAATCATCGCCGTCGTCATCACCAACGCTCCTCTCATTGGGAGAGGGCAATCTCCATCAACATCTTCATCAGCACCATCTCCTCTCAAAACCCTAGTTCATTTCTTGTATCCAATTCCTGTCTCCAAGTCCGGGATTGGTACTAGTAGGTTGCTGGTAGTGTTAATTACTCCTTGTAGTTGATGCTAGTTTGTTTATTTGGTGGAAGATCATATGTTTAGATCCTATATGCGTATTAATACCCCTCTGATTATGAACATGAATATGCTTTGTGAGTAGTTACGTTTGTTCTTGAGGACATGGGAGAAGTCTTGCTATTAGTAGTCATGTGAATTCATATTCGTTCGATATTTTGATGAGATGTATGTTGTCTCTCCTCTAGTGGTGTTATGTGAACATCGACTACATGAAAATTCACCATTATTTGGGCCTATAGGAAGGCATTGGGAAGTAATAAGTAGATGATGGGTTGCTAGAGTGACAGAAGCTTAAACCCTAGTTTATGCGTTGCTTCGTAAGGAGCTCATTTGGATCCATATGTTTCATGCTATGGTTAGGTTTACCTTAATACTTTTGTTGTAGTTGCGGATGCTTGCAATAGAGGTTAATCATAAGTGGGATGCTTGTCCAAGTAAGGACAGTACCCAAGCACCGGTCCACCCACATACCAAATTATCAAAGTACCGAATGCGAATCATATGAACGTGATGAAAACTAGCTTGATGATATTCCCATGTGTCCTCGGGAGCGCTTTTCTCTATATAAGAGTTTGTCCAGGCTTGTCCTTTGCTACAAAAAGGATTGGGCCACCTTGCTGCACTTTATTTACTTTTGTTACTTGTTGCTCGTTACAAATTATCCTATCACAAAACTATCTGTTACCACTTGTTTCAGTACTTGCAGAGAATACCTTGCTGGAAACCGCTTATCATTTGCTTCTGCTCCTTGTTGGGTTCGACACGCTTACTTATATAAAGGACTACGATAGATCCCCTATAGTTGTGGGTCATCAAGACTCTTTTCTGGCGCCGTTGCCAGGGAGTGAAGCGCCTTTGGTAGGTGGAATTTGGTAAGGAAAATTTTATATAGTGTGCTGAAATTTACTGTCACTTGTTACTATGGAAAGTAATCCTCTGAGGGGCTTGTTCGGAGTATCTTCACCCCGACCAGTAGATCAAAGAGTTGCTCCTCAACCTACTGAACCTACTGAAAATGAAAATGTCTGCTTTGAAATTCCTTTGGGTATGATAGAAAAACTGCTAGCTAATCCTTTTGTAGGAGATGGAACAAAGCATCCTGATGAGCATCTAATATATGTGGATGAAGTTTGTGGATTATTTAAACTTGCAGGTGTACCTGGAGATGTTGTTAAGAAGAAGGTCTTCCCTTTATCTTTAAAGGGAGATGCATCGACGTGGTATAGGCTATGTGATGATATGGGGTCATGGAACTACAAACGATTGAAATTGAAATTTCATCAGAAGTTTTATCCTATGCATCTTGTTCATCGTGATCGTAATTATATATATAATTTTTGGCCTCGCGAAGGAGAAAACATCGCTCAAGCTTGGGGGAGGCTTAAATCAATGTTATATTCATGCCCCAATCATGATCTCTCAAGAGAAATGATTATTCAAATTTTTTATGCTCGGCTTTCTAATAGCAATCGCACCATGCTTGATACTTCTTGTGCTGGCTCTTTTATCATGAAGACTATTGAATTCAAATGGGATTTATTGGAAAGAATTAAATGCAACTCTGAAGATTGGGACCTCAACAAAAGTAAGGAGTCAGGTATGACACCTAGGTTTGATTGTGTTAAATCTTTTATGGATACCGATGTTTTCCGTAAATTTAGCACTAACTATGGACTTGACTCTGAGATAGTAGCTTCTTTCGGTGAATCTTTTGCTACTAATGTTGATCTCCCCAAGGTGAAGTGGTTTAGATATCACCCCCCATAGAAGTAAACGTAGCTGCACCTATTAAAGTTGAAGAAAAGACTGTCACTTATAATGATCCTATTGTTCCTACTACTTATGTTGAGAAACCACCTTTTCCTGTTAGGATAAAGGATCATGCTAAAGCTTCAACTGTGGTTCGTAAAAGCAATATTAAAACTTATACACCTTCTGAGCAAATTAAAGTTGAACCTGATATTGCTATTGTTAAAGATCTCTTGGCTGATAATATTGATGGGCATGTTATTTATTTCTGTGATGAAACTGCTAGAATTCCTAAACCTTGTGCTAAAGATAAACCTAGACCTGTGGTAGGAATGCCTGTTATTTAGAGAAATTGTGCATGATATTGCACCTGTTGAGTTAGAAGATATTGATGTCACAATTAAACTTGCCAATAGAGATACTATTTCACCAATGGGAATTGTTAGAGATGTTGAAGTCTTATGTGGGAAAACTAAATATCCTGCTGATTTTCTTGTTCTTGGTTCTCCACAAGATAGCTTTTGTCCCATTATATTTGGTAGACCCTTCTTGAACACTGTTAATGCTAAGATAGATTGCAAAAAGGATGTTGTTACTATCGGTTTAGATGATATGTCTGATGAATTTAATTTCTCTAAATTTAGTAGACAACACCATGAAGAAGAATTACCTAGTAAGGATGAAATTATTGGTCTTGCTTCTATTGCCGTACCTCCTAGTGATCCTTTAGAACAATATTTGCTAGACCATGAAAATGATATGTTTATGAATGAAAGATGGGAAATAGATGAAGTATTCTTTAAACAGGAACCTATTCTGAAACACAATTTGCCCGTTGAAATCCTAGGGGATCCTCCTCCACCCAAGGGTGATCCCGTGTTTGAGCTTAAGCCGTTGCCTGATACTCTTAAATATGCTTATCTTGATGAGAAAACGATATATCCTGTTATTATTAGTGCTAACCTTTCAGAGCATGAGGAGGAGAGATTATTGAAAACTCTGAAGAAGCACCATGCTGCTATTGGGTATACTCTTGATGATCTTAAGGGCATTAGTCCCACTCTATGTCAACATAAAATAAATTTGGAAGAAGATGCTAAACCAGTTTGTGATCATCAACGATGGCTGAATCCTAAAATGAAAGAAGTGGTAAGAAAGGAAATACTAAAGCTCCTTGAGGCAGGTATAATCTATCCCGTTGCTGATAGTCAGTGGGTAAGTCCTGTCCATTGTGTCCCTAAGAAGGGAGGTATTACTGTCCTTCCTAATGATAAAGATGAATTGATTCCTCAAAGAATTATTACAGGTTATAGGATGGTAATTGATTTCTGCATATTAAATAAGGCCACTAAAAAGGACCATTACCCCTTACCTTTTATCGATCAAATGCTAGGAAGATTATCCAAACATACACATTTTTTGCTTTCTAGATGGTTATTCTGGTTTCTCTCAAATACCTGTGTCAGCCAAAGATCAATCAAAGACTACTTTTACTTGCCCTTTTGGTACTTTTGCTTATAGACGTATGCCTTTTGGTTTATGTAATGCACCTGCTACCTTTCAAAGATGCATGATGGCTATATTCTCAGACTTCTGTGAAAAGGTTTGTGAGGTTTTCATGGACAATTTCTCCGTCTATGGATCTTCTTTTGATGATTGCTTGAGCAACCTTGATCGAGTTCTGCAGAGATGTGAAGAAACTAATCTTGTCTTGAATTGGGAAAAGTGCCACTTTATGGTTAATGAAGGTATTGTCTTGGGGCATAAAGTTTCTGAAAGAGGTATTGAGGTTGATAAAGCCAAGGTTGATGCTATTGAGAAGATGCGATGTCCCAAGGACATCAAAGGTATAAGAAGTTTCCTTGGTCACGCCGGATTTTATAGGAGGTTCATTAAGGACTTCTCAAAAATTTCTCGGCCTCTGACTAATTTATTACAAAAAGATATACCATTTGTCTTTGATGATGATTGTGTAGAAGCATTTGAAATACTTAAGAAAGCATTGATCTCTGCACCTATTGTTCGGCCACCTGATTGGAATTTACCCTTTGAAATTATGTGTGATGCTAGTGATTATGTTGTAGGTGCTGTTCTAGGGCAAAGAATTGATAAGAAATTAAACGTTATTCAATATGCTAGTAAAACCCTAGACGATGCTCAAAGTAATTATGCTACCAGTGCAAAAGAATTCTTAGCAGTTGTATTTGCTTGTGATAAGTTCAGACCTTATATTGTTGATTCTAAAGTAACTATTCAGACTGATCATGCTGCTATTAAATATCTTATGAGAAAGAAAGATGCTAAACCTAGACTTATTAGATGGGTTCTCTTGCTACAAGAATTTGACTTACATATTGTTGATAGAAAGGGAGCTGAGAACCCCGTTGCAGACAACTTGTCTAGGTTAGAAAATGTGCTTGATGACCCACTACCTATTGATGATAGCTTTCCTGATGAGCAATTAAATATCATAAATGCTTCTCATACTGCTCCATGGTATGCTGATTATGCTAATTACATTGTTGCTAAGTTTATACCACCTAGTTTCACATACCAGCAAAAGAAAAAGTTCTTCTATGATTTGAGGCATTACTTTTGGGATGACCCACATCTTTATAAAGGAGTAAATGGTGTTATTAGACGTTGTGTACCTGAGCATGAACAGGAACAGATCCTACGCAAGTGTCACTCCGAAGCTTATGGAGGACACCATGCTGGAGATAGGACCGCACATAAGGTATTGCAATCTGGTTTTTATTGGCCTACTCTCTTCAAGGATGCCCGTAAGTTTGTCTTATCTTGTGATGAATATCAAAGAATTGGTAATATTAGTAGACGTCAAGAAATGCCTATGAACTATTCACTCGTTATTGAACCATTTGATGTTTGGGGCTTTGACTATATGGGGCCTTTTCCTTCCTCTAATGGATATACACATATTTTAGTTGCTGTTGATTACGTTACTAAGTGGGTAGAAGCTATTCCAACTAGTAGTGCTGATCATAACACTTCTATTAAAATGCTTAAAGAAGTTATTTTTCCAAGATTTGGAGTCCCTAGATATTTAATGATTGATGGTGGTTCGCATTTTATTATGGTGCTTTCTGTAAAATGCTTGCTAAATATGATGTTAATCATATAATTGCATCTCCTTATCACCCACAGTCTAGTGGTCAAGTAGAATTGAGTAATAGAGAACTCAAATTAATTTTGCAATAGACTGTCAATAGGTCTAGAAAGAATTGGTCCAAGAAACTTGATGATGCATTATGGGCCTATAGAACTGCATATAAAAATCCTATGGGTATGTCTCCGTATAAAATGGTTTATGGAAAAGCATGTCACTTACCTCTCGAACTAGAACACAAGGCATATTGTGCTATTAAAGAGCTCAATTAT
Source organism: Triticum urartu (assembly GCF_003073215.2). Taxonomy (NCBI): domain Eukaryota; kingdom Viridiplantae; phylum Streptophyta; class Magnoliopsida; order Poales; family Poaceae; genus Triticum; species Triticum urartu. The sequence continues at coordinate 494,230,681 of NC_053026.1, read as the reverse complement.
GATTTTAAACTTGTCGGTGAGAAAAGGTTATTTGATATTAGCTCACTCGATGAATGGAGAAGCCAAGCCTACGAAAATGCCAAGTTGTTTAAAGAAAAAGTTAAAAGATGGCATGCTAAAAGGATACAAAAGCGTGAGTTTAATGTAGGTGATTATGTATTGCTATACAACTCTCGTTTAAGATTTTTGCAGGAAAACTCCTCTCTAAATGGGAAGGTCCTTACGTTATCGAGGAGGTCTATCGTTCCGGTGCCATAAAAATCAACAACTTCGAAGGCACAAATCTGAAGGTGGTGAACGGTCAAAGAGTCAAACATTATATCTCAGGTAATCCTATAAATGTTGAAACCAATGTTATTGAAACCGTAACCCCGGAGGAATACATAAGGGGCACTTTCCGGAACGTTTCAGTCTCCGAAAAGGAATAGGTATGTGGTAGGGTAAGTAAACCGACTCCAAAACAGTTTTTATGGCAATATTTCTCTGTTTGGAATATTTAGAAAAATAAAAAAAATAAGAAGCAGTCCGGGAAGGACACGAGGCCTCCACGAGGGTGGAGGGCGCGCCCTACCCTACTGGGCGCGCCCCCTACCTCGTGGGCACCTCGTGCGCTTTTCGGACTCTGTTTTCTTGCACATTACGTATTTTGGTCGGTAAAAATTCATTATATAATCTCCCGGAGGTTTTGACTCCCGTATCACGCAAATATCTCTTGTCTTTGTTTTGAGCTGTCCTGCCGCAGACAGAGCAACATGTCGTCCCAGGATTCGGAAGGAGAAAGCTATGTGGCTGATTTCCTTGCAGATCCTAAGGTCTATGGGGATGTGGAGCATTGTGGTTGGACTACGGAAGAAGAAGAGGAGTATGAACCCAAGGGAAAGGAGGAGACGAGCTTAGATGAAGATGAAGTCCCACTACCTCAACCTGGGGACTTGCATGTGGAGTTCAAAAAGTCAAGCCTCCCGGATAGAGTAAAGAAACCTAAGATTGAGTTTATCCCTTTTCGCCTCTTGCGGGAAAACAAGCAGGAACTATGCAAAAAGATACTGAGCCTGGAACAGGAGATCGAGGACCTAAGGGACCAAAACTCTGTCCTCAAGCGCAAATTAAGGAAGAAGCCTACACCATCAACAAAACCATCACCTTCTCCACCAACAAAGAAGAATTGAGCATCGGTTATGGGCACTCCCCTTGGAAACTTCCAAGCTTGGGGGAGTGCCCCGGTATCGTATCACCATTACTTTTATCTTTACGGTTTTCTTAGTTCGATCCTTTTGATAATATCTTGATCTAGTATAATAAAGTTTTAGTATGATCTACTTGTGAGTTTTGCTTTATGATCCTTCTATGTAATCGAGTCCGTGAGCTATATATAATGAAGATTAGTGCTGAGTCAAGGGCTTGATTATTTTGCCATGATCTTAAGTGAATAAAAGAAAAGAGAAAGAAACAAAAAGAAACAAAGAGATCATATGGATCTTGTAGAGAGTAATGAGCTCACATAGAAAAAGTATGATGAATAAAAGTTGTTGAGAGTTGACAAACATAGTTTTGGTCATCGTTGCAATTAATAGGAAGTAATAAAGAAAGAGAGGTCTTCACATATAAATATACTATCTTGGACATCTTTTATGATTGTGAGCACTCATTAAAATATGACATGCTAAAGAGTTGACGTTGGACAAGGAAGACAACGTAATGGGTTATGTTTTCTTACATCTGAGATAAATTATATTTTCATGGATCATCCAACATGATTGAGCTTGCCTTTCTCCCTCATGCTAGCCAAATCCATCGCACCAAGTAGAGATACTAATTGTGCTTCCAAATACCCTTAAAACCAGTTTTGCCATGAGAGTCCACCATACCTACCTATGGATTGAGTAAGATCCTCCAAGTAAGTTGTCATCGGTGCAAGCAATGAAAATTGCTCTCTAAATATGTATGACTTATTAGTGTGGGAGAAATAACCTTTATACAATCGTGTGATATGGAAGAAATAAAAGCAACAGACTGCATAATCAAGGTCCATATCACAAGTGGCAATATAAAGTGACGTTCTTTCGCATTAAGATTTTGTGCATCCAACTATAAAAGTGCATGACAACCTCTGCTTCCCTCTGCGAAGGGCCTATCTTTTACTTCTATCTCCTACATTGCATAAAGTCATGGTGATCTTCACCCATCCTTTTTACATTTTATCCTTTGGCAAGCACAGTATGTTGGAAAGATCCTGGTATATATGGCTAATTGGATGTGAGTTTTCATGAACTATTATTGTTGACATTACCCTTGAGGTAAAACATTGGGAGGCAAAACTATAAGCCCCTATCTTTCTCTGTGTCCGATTAAAACTCCATACCCATAAGTATTGCGTGAGTGTCAGCAATTGTGAAAGACTATATGATAGTTGAGTATGTGGCTTTCTGAAAAGCTCTTATATATTGACTCTTTCCTATGTTATGATAAATTGCAATTGCTCCAATGACTGAGATTATAGTTTGTTAGTTTTCAATGAAGTTTACGTTTCATACTTGAAATTGTGATTGAATTATTACTCTAGCATAAGAGATCATATGACAAGAATTATATAAGTTTCTATTCTAAGAATGATCATGATGCCCTCATGTCCGTATTTTATTTTTATCGACACCTCTATCTCTAAACATGTGGACATATTTTTTGATTTCGGCTTTCGCTTGAGGACAAGCGAGGTCTGAGCTTGGGGGAGTTGATACATCCATTTTGCATCATGCTTTTATATCGATATTTATTGCATTATGGGATGTTATTACACATTATGTCACAATACTTATGCCTATTCTATCTTATTTTACAAGGTTTACATAAAGAGGGAGAATGCCGACAGCTGAGATTCTGGGCTAGAAAAGGAGAAAATATTAGAGACATATTCTGCACAGCTCCAAAAGTCCTGAAACTTCACGAAAGACGTTTTTAGAATATATAAAAAATACTGAGCGCAAGAAGTTCACCAGGGGGGCCACACCCTGCTCATGAGGGTGGGGGGCGCACCCTACCCCCTGGGCGCGCCCCGTACCTCGTGGGCCCCCTGGTGGCCCTCCGGTGGCCATCTTCTGCTATATGAAGTCTTTCGATGAGGAAAAAATCAGAAGCCATCTTCTCGGACGAAACTCCACCGCCACGAGGCGGAACCTTGGCGGAACCAATCTAGGGCTCCGGCAGAGCTGTTCTGCCGGGGAAACTTCCCTCTGGGAGGGGGAAATCATCGCCATCGTCATCACCAACGCTCCTCTCATCGGGAGAGGGCAATCTCCATCAACATCTTCATCAGCACCATCTCCTCTCAAAACCCTAGTTCATCTCTTGTATCCAATTCTTGTCTCCAAGTCCGGGATTGGTACTAGTAGGTTGCTGGTAGTGTTAATTACTCCTTGTAGTTGATGCTAGTTGGTTTATTTGGTGGAAGATCATATGTTCAGATCCTATATGCATATTAATACCCCTCTGATTATGAAGATGAATATGCTTTGTGAGTAGTTACGTTTTTTCTTGAGGACATGGGAGAAGTCTTGCTATTAGTAGTCATGTGAATTGGTATTCATTCGATATTTTGATGAGATGTATGTTGTCTCTCCTCTAGTGGTGTTATGTGAACATCGACTACATGAAAATTCACCATTATTTGGGCCTATAGGAAGGCATTGGGAAGTAATAAGTAGATGATGGGTTGCTAGAGTGACAGAAGCTTAAACCCTAGTTTATGCATTGCTTCGTAAGGGGCTCATTTGGATCCATATGTTTCATGCTATGGTTAGGTTTACCTTAATACTTTTGTTGTAGTTGAGGATGCTTGCAATATAGGTTAATCATAAGTGGGATGCTTGTCCAAGTAAGGACAGTACCCAAGCACCGGTCCACCCACATACCAAATTATCAAAGTACCGAACGCGAATCATATGAACGTGATGAAAACTAGCTTGATGATATTCCCATGTGTCCTCGAAAGCGCTTTTCTCTATATAAGAGTTTGTCCAGGCTTGTCCTTTGCTACAAAAAGGATTGGGCCACCTTGCTGCACTTTATTTACTTTTGTTACTTGTTGCTCGTTACAAATTATCCTATCACAAAACTATCTGTTACCACTTGTTTCAGTACTTGCAGAGAATACCTTGCTGGAAACCGCTTATCATTTCCTTCTGCTCCTCGTTGGGTTCGACACTCTTACTTATCGAAAGGACTATGATAGATCCCCTATACTTGTGGGCCATCAATAGCAACCATATCCTTTTTGGTCGGCCGCACCACTTTCCCTTCGCCATTAAGGGAAAGGGGCCACACCATGCGGGCATGTCCCACATAGCTGGCTATAAAAGCCCCCTTTCCGCTAGCCGTATCGCGCTCTTCTCATTCAGCCATGTCCTTGCAAAGAAGCCTAGCTAGTAACACTCCAGCCATTGCTGGTAACTTCAAATTCTACCAAGTTTCACACCCGCACAAGTGTTGTCAACCATACTGGCTTTCCACCCTTCTTGCTGAGATGCTCGCCAAAGCCTTTGGCTATAATGCTAGCCCCGATTACCTGGTGTTCCAGTCAACACCCGTTCCTCACCTTCATTGTTATGATGCAAGAGTGCACATCGACCCAGTTCCTGCAGTAGATGGCCAGCCGTTGGTTTTTCAGGGTAGAGCCATGCCTACCACTGATTTGGCCATTCAGGCCACTGCTGTGGAGGCTATCCTATACCTCCGAACCAAGTTCCCGCAAGTGGAAGAGAGGAGGGAGTTCTGCTTTTTCCCCATGGTGACAGAATCAGGAATTCAGCCTTCTCCCACTATCCAAGGGGATGACCCCGCAATCGCTCGCTTGGTGCAATATATCACTGCCCAGGGGATGATGATTTCAAATATGCTTGCCGAATTTAGAACCTTGGACAATGATGTGCTACGAGTTGTCAAGGAAGCTTACCGTCAGGCTCGTAAATTCGCATCTCAAGCTGTTCACCCAACGCCATCCGAGCCAGTGCCACCCTCTCATCCTGTGTTGTGGCCTCGGCCAAACATCATCACCCTCGACAATTTGCATGATCATGTAGTTGACATCGTATTTGTGGCAAAGCCACCTTTCATAATTCTTTCATACATGTCACTCTTGATTCATTGCACATCCCGGTACACCGCCGGAGGCATTCATTTAGAGTCATATTTTGTTCTAAGTATCAAGTTGTAATTCTTGAGTTGTAAGTAAATAAAAGTGTGATCATCTTCATTATTAGAGAATTGTCCCATGTGAGGAAAAAAAGAGAAAGGCAAAAAAAGAAGACAAAAAAAACAAAAAGAGAGAAAAAGAGAGAATGGGCAATGCTAATATCCTTTTACCACACTTGTGCTTCCAAGTAGCACCATCATCTTCATGATAGAGAGTCTCCTATGTTGTCACTTCCATATACTTCTGGGGATTTTTCATTATAGAACTTGGCTTGTATATTCCAACGATGGGCTTCCTCAAATGCCTAGGTCTTCATGAGAAAGGAAGTTGGATGCACACCCATTTAGTTTTCTTTTTGAGCTTTCATACACTTATATCTCTAGTGCATCTGTTGCATGGCAATCCCTACTCACTAACATTGATATCTATTGATGGGCATCTCCATAGCCCGTTGATATGCCTAGTTGATGTGAGACTATCTCCTTCTTTTTGTCTTCTCCACAGCCACCTTCTATTCCACCTATAGTGCTATGTCCATGGCTCACGCTCATGTTTTGCGTGAAAGTTAAAAAAGTTTGTGAACATCAAAAGTATGAAACAATTGCTTGGCTTGTCATCGGGGTTGTGCATGATTTGAATATTTTGTGTGATGGAGATGGAGCATAGCCAGACTATATGATTTTGTAGGGATAAGCTTTCTTTGGCCATGTTATTTTGAGAAGACATGATTGCTTTGTTCGTGTGCTTGAAGTATTACTGTTTTTATGTCAATATTAAACTTTTGCTTTGAATCTTATGGATCTGAATATTCTTGCCACAATAGAGAATATTACATTGATAAATATGTTAGGTAGCATTCCACATCAAAAATTCCATTTTTATCATTTACCTACTCGAGGACGAGCAGGAATTAAGCTTGGGGATCCAGACACGTCTCCAATGTATCTATAATTTTTGATGTATTCATGCCATGTTTATAATATTTTTTACATGATTTTGGTATGATTTGGATATAACTAACCCGGACTGACGCTGTTTTTAGCAGAATTACTGTGGTGTTGTTTTTTGTGCAGAAATAAAAGTTCTTGGAATGCGTTGAAAATCAACGAAGATTTTTTTATGGAAAATATAAAAAATATTGGAACGAAGAGTTACCGGAGGGGAGTCCCATGGGCCCCACGAGGGTGGAGGGCGCGCCCCTGTGCCTCGTGGACTCTCCGTGGGGCCCCCTGACTTGTTCTCGACACCAACCTCTCCTATAAATCCTCAAACCTCTAGAAAATAAACTAGATCGGGAGGTCCGCTGCCGCAAGCCTCTGTAGCCACCAAAAACCAATCGGGACCCTAATCCGGCACCCTGCCGGAGGGGGTGTCCATCACCGGTGCCCATCTTCATCATCCCGGCACTCTCCATGAGGAGGAGGGAGTAGTTCACCCTCAGGGCTGAGGGTATGTACCTGTAGCTATGTGTTTGATCTCTCTCTCTCTGTCGTGTTCTTGATATGGCATGATATTGATGTATCGCGAGCTTTGCTATTATAGTTGGATCTTATGATGCTTCTCCCCCTCTATCTTCTTGTAATGGATTGAGTTTTCCCTTTGAAGTTATCTTACCGGATTGAGTCTTTAAGGATTTGAGAACACTTGATGTATGTTTCAGTCAAAAAAAACACTTGATGTATGTCTTGCATGTGCTTACCTATGGTGACAATGGGATATTCACGTGATCCACTTGATGTATGTTTTGGTGATCAACTTGCGAGTTCTGTGACCTTGTGAACTTATACATAGGGGTTGGCACACGTTTTTGTCTTGACTCCCCGATTGAAACTTTGGGGCACTCTTTGAAGTTCTTTGTGTTGGTTGAATAGATGAATCTGAGATTGTGTGATGCATATCATATAATAGAACCCACAGATACTTGAGGTGACATTGGAGTATCTAGGTGACATTAAGGTTTTGGTTGATTTGTGTCTTAAGGTGTTGTTTTACTACCAACTCTGGGGCTATTTGTCAAACTTATAGGAATAGCTCAATGGATTGATCAGAAAGAATAACTTTGAGGTGGTTTCATACCCTACAATAATCTCTTCGTTTGTTCTCCGCTATTAGTGACTTTGGAGTGAATCTTTGTTGCATGTTGAGGGATAGTTATATGGTCCAATTATGTTATTATTGTTGAGAGAACTTTCACTAGTGAAAGTATGAACCCTAGGCCTTGTTTCAACGCATTGCAATACCATTTTTGCTCACTTTTATCATTAGTTACCTTTCTGTTTTTATATTTTCAGATTACAAAAACCTATATCTACCATCCATATTGCACTTGTATCACCATCTCTTCGCCGAACTAGTGCACCTATACAATTTACCATTGAAATGGGTGTGTTGGGGACACAAGAGACTCTTTGCTATTTGGTTGCAGGGTTGTTTGAGAGAGACCATCTTCATCCTACGCCTTCCACTGATTGATAAACCTTAGGTCATCCACTTGAGGGAAATTTTCTACTGTCCTACAAACCTCTGCACTTGGAGGCCCAACAATGTCTACAAGAAGGAGTTTGTGTAGTAGACATCATGTGCTGCATCATCCCTTCCTCTTTGGGGAAATACTGACGTAGTTCAAGCTGCATCAGGCCCATAGAGACGTGATGAAAATGGAAAGCCGCGTGGGTGTGTCTATATCATTTTTTATTTTCTTTTGAGTTTTTTTTCCTAGTTGGCTTCTGCCCTTGCCACATGACTCATGGTTGGATGGAATCAGAGCCATCATGTCACATGACTACATATAATGTTGGGGTTCCTTGTGGGCTTGACGGTGGGAGGAGGTGGCTGCGGTGGACTGGGTCATCATTTATGGTGAGGGAAGGGAGGAAGTGATGACCCACAAGTATATGGGATCAATTGTAGCCTTTTCGATAAGTAAGAGTGTCGAACCCAATGAGGAGCAGAAGGGAATGACAAGTGGTTTTCAGCAAGGTAATGTCTGCAAGTGCTGAAATTGTAAGTAATAGAGTAGTTTGATAGAAAGATAATTTGTAACGAGTAAGTAATGATAATAGTAACAAAATTGCAACAAGGTAGCCCAATCCTTTTGAGGCAAAGGACATGCCAAAATGGTCTCTTATAATAAGCAAAGCGTTCTTGAGGGCACACGGGAATTTCATCTAGTCACTTTCATCATGTTGATTCAATTCGTGTTCGCTACTTTGATAATTTGATATGTGGGTGGACCGGTGCTTAGGTGTTGTTCTTACTTGAACAAACCTCCTACTTATGATAAACCCCCTCGCAAGCATCCGCAACTAGGATAAAAGTATTAAGAGTAAATTCTAACCATAGCATCAAACTTTTGGATCCAATCGGTCCCTTACGGAATAGCGCATAAACTAGGGTTTAAGATTCTGTCACTCTCGGAACCCATCATCTAATAACTACTCCACAATGCCTTCCCTTAGGCCCAAATATGGTGAAGTGTCATGTAGTCGACGTTCACATGACACCACTAAGGGAATCACAACATACATACTATCAAAATATCAAACACATATCAAGTTCACATGATTACTTGCAACAAGATTTCTCCCGTGACCTCAAGAACAGAAGTAACTACTCACAAATGACAATCATGCTCAAGATCAGAGGGGTATTAAATAGCATATTGGATCTAAACATATAATCTTCCACTAAATAAACCATATAGTAATCAACTACAAGATCTAATCAACACTACTAGATACCCACAAGCACCAATCTATAGTTCCGGTACAAAGATTGAACACAAGAGATGAACTAGGGTTTGAGATGAGATGGTGCTGTTGAAGATGTTGATGGAGATTACCCTCCCCAAGATGGGAGAGTTGGTGGTAATGATGATGACGATGATTTCCCCCTCCGGGAGGGAAGTTCTCCTGGCGAAACCGCTCCACCGGAGGGCAAAAGTGCTCTTGCCCAAGTTCTGCCTCGAGACGGCGGAGATCCATCCCGAAAGTCTTCTCCTTATTTTTTCTAGGTCAAAATGAGTTATATACCAGAAGATGGCCACCAGAGGTGGGCTGGGCCGAGCACAACCCACCAGGGTGCGCCTAGGGGGGCCAGGCACGCCCTGGTGTCTTGTGCTCACCAGGTGCCCCCTCTCCGGTGGTTATTTGCTCCAGTATTTCTTATTTATTCCATAAAAAATCCTCATGAAGTTTCATCCCATTTGGAGTTGTGTAGAATAGGTGGCCTGATGTAGCTTTTCCAGGTCCAGATTTCTAGCTGCCGAAATTCTCCCTCTTTGTGTGAACCCTGCAAATTATGAGAGAAAAGGCATTAGACTTACTCCAAAAAGCATTATTATGCATAAAAACATTACAAATAACATTAGGTAAACATGATGCAAAATGGACGTATCAACTCCCCAAGCTTAGACCTCGCTTGTCCTCAAGCGAAAACCAAAACCGAAAAACATATCCACATGCTTAGAAAGAGAGAGGTGTCGATAAAAACAAAATACAGACATAGAAGCATCATGTCAATTATTGTAACAGCAACAAACTTAAACATAAAACCTTTATCATAGAACTTTTATCATAGATTTCTCATGAATAAGTAATAATTAATCACACTATCAAAGTATAAAGCATAAACTCTATTGGAAACCAACAAACTATGTTCTCAGTCAACTTTGCAACTATAATTCATCATCTTTTCAGGAAGGGTCATGTATCGGAACCTTTAGGAAAGTCCACATACTCCACCATCATGTAGTCTTCTATGATTTCTAACACTCATTGCATACACATGAGAAAAACGTTTCAACCGGACACATGGAAAGATAGGGGCTTATAATTTTTCCTCCCAACATATTCACCTCCAGGGTGATGTCAACAATAATAACTCATGCTACCCATATTCAACTGGACATATGTGCCTAGATCTTTCCTCACCACATGATGCTTGCCAAAGTATAAAAATAAAAAGGAATAGAAAGAAAAACTTTGATTCTTGCATGAAAGTAAATACATAAAAGTAAAAGATAGGCCATTTGCAGAGGGAAGCAGAGGTTGCCATGCACTTATTTGTTTGTATGCTGAACCCCTTAGTGCAAAAGAATGTCACGTTATATTGACCCTTATGATAGCAACCTTTATTATGCAGTCTGTCGCTTTTATTCTTTGTTGTCAAAAGTTCGGACAATGCTCAATTTTCTCTTACACTAAATGATCTAACACTTTTAGAAGAAATTTTCATTGCCTTATTGTAGTGATAACAACTTACTTGAAGGATCTAACTCAATCCATAGGTAGGTATGGCAGACTCTTGAAAATAAGATTTGGGTTTAAGGGTTTTTGGATGCACAAGTAGTATCTCTACTTGGTGTGGAATTTTTGGCTAGCAAAGATGGGGGCAAGAACCACATGTTGAAGGATCTATGGAAATATAACTTCTATGTGAATATGAACAAACATAAATCATTATGTTGTCTTCCTTGTCCAACGTCAACAATTTTGGCATATAATATTTTGATGGGGGCTCACAATCACAACATGTGAAGATTTGTTGTGTGAGAAAAACTTTACTTTACTAGAATGTTTTGTTGGAAATGATCTATAATCCAACGTGTATCACCGTTGTCATTGTAGGTTGATGACTTGTTGTATGCAATTAATGGTACATTTGCATATGTGTCCATCAACTCACGCCTGCTAGTGGTGTCCATATGAACAATATTAGTGATTTTAGTTGCAAAAATTAGATAGTGTTAGTTGTTAGCTGCATATTTTGACAAATCATAGTGTTACAAGGTTGACAAATGGCAATGTTACTAGATAAACAAATGTCAATCTTTCCAGTTTGACAAATGGCAACATTCCCAAAATGACAGATGCAAATCTTACCCAATTGTTTCTATGTGGTTGCTCATGGGTCATCCAAAACAACCGTTTGCGTTGAAGGGATGCACAAATCCTGCACTACAAGGGAAGACCATTGCTCTTACTTTGCATACGGGTGTTCTATCTAAAACGTTTCTGATCTAGAGCTGCAGAAATCCTGCTCGGCACATTTTCCCTTGGCTTCCTGGGGAAGCTGTCGTTTGCATATGGGTGTTCTAACTAAAACGTTTGTGATGAGTGTTTTATATTTAAAAACCATTGATGTTTTTTTCAAAAGAAAATCGTTTGATAAGTATGTACATTAAGAGAGAAAAACGCAAGTTCGTTCAAACCATATCTTTCATTCAGTCACACTGCGAATTTATATTCATATGATCAAGAAAATCGAGATACAATATTAAACCCCTAAAAACCTATTTCCGGAGGCGGCGGAGGCAGCGTGCCGCGTTGTCGTTGTCGTTGTCTTCCTCTGGGTCGCCGTTGTTGAAGTCTTCAAGCCAGCACAAAATGGTCTGCACTTGTAAATCAAACATCATGTCGTCACGCGATCGACGGGCGGGGCGCGGGAGCACGGCGACTGGAGCCGCTGAGAGGTAGCGATCAACGACAGCGTCCCATGCCGCTGAGGGGGACGCGCACATGGGCACAGGCATGGCGGGTGCAGCCAAATGCATGGGGACCAGCGGCGCGGTGGGTAGAGGGGCGCACACGAGCAGGGGCACGGGCGCGCCGGGTACATCCAAACACACGGGGGCCAGCGCCATGGTGGGTGTAGGGGCACGCACGAGCACGGGAGCTGGCATTGGCATGTACAGAAGCTCGCGCGGGTCCGCGGAGACCTCGCTGACACCCGCGGCTTCCTGCTCTGCGATAGTGCTCGGTGACCAGCCCATCAATGCTACGGGGATGGTCGCTGGCACGGGCGCGGGGATGGGAGCTAGGACGGGAGCGGGGGTAGCCGCCGCCGCGGCCAGCTCATTCTGGGCCATGTCATTGAGGCCCCATTCCTCCTTATTTTCTATCTCTTTCGTCTCGGAGTCGACTTCACCAAACTTGAAGACTAGTGGCAGATGATCATTCTGCGCCATGGCGTTGGTGGAGGTCTACGGGAGGGAGGGGAATGGGAGGCAAACAGTAAGGCCGTCCATATTAAACAGCGGCTCGGGTGCCATTAATGGAGAGGAAGGCGGGCGGCCATGGAAGTCAAAGCTCTCGCTTCCTAGCGAGCCTGCGCAGCGTACAACTCACACGCTTCCCGGTGAGCCTGCGCATTAGAGGACAGCTTGCACGCCTCTCGGTCAGCCTGCGAACCGGACTCCGCTCGCAGGCCTCCCGTTCAGTTAAGGTCAAGCAGCTGTCCGCACGACACCTTCTATAGCTATTAAAACAAAGACACATGGCATCACGTGAATGGTTAACAGAACGCACATGATTTGAATTATACAAACGTTTGAGATATTAAAGTGGCAACTATTTTTTTAAATGCCTTTGTTGGCTGTTATTCGAGTGTGCCTTCTCTCAAAATGGACACGAAAAATACCACAACATGTAGGGTGCCATTCCATGATAGCATGCCAAGTTTCATGAATTTCAGACGAGTTTTGGATTTACTAGAATTTAAAAACAAAGTATCTCAACGTTTTGCCGGCAATCAACGGTGCCCTGGTGTTTGAAATTCATTCCCATTTCTTGCATGGGACCTAAGCATGCACCCAAGGACACAAATTTGATTTTTCAACCAATTTATATGCATTAGAGCATGTGCATGTAGTTAAAATTTGAATTATGCAAATAAATGCATTGAAAACTCAATTAATGCATAAAAATGTCCAAACGAACCCCGAAAAATCCCAAAAATTGACACAACACTCTAGTTGTTCTATGTTGACATGATAAATTTTCTGAAAGCAATAAGAGGCAATGGATATCGTTTCGTCGCCAAAGGTGGGACGTTCCCTACCGAAACCATCAGACCTGTTGTGAGAAGGTCTGGTTTGTGAGAAGCATATCACCAAACCTGCCCCAAATGGGACAAAAAATTTACCATGGCATGTTGATGCCACTCCATGACAGCATGCCGAGTTTCATGAATTTCAGACGAGCTTTGGATTTACTAGAATTTAAAAACCAGGTATCTCAATGTTTGCGGCCGAGTGACCGTGGTAGGGTGTTTGACATTCATTCCCATTTCTTGCATGGGACTTAAGCATGCAACCAAGGGCACAAATTTGAATTTTCAACCAATTTATATGCAATAGAGCATGTGCATGTAGTTCAAATTTGAATTATGCACATAAATGCATTGAAAACTCAATTAATGCATAAAAATGTCCAAACGAACCCCGAAAATTCCCAAAAATTGACACAACACTCTTGTTGTTCTATGTTGACACGAGAAATTTTTTTGAAAGCAATAAGAGGCAATGGATATCATTTCGTCCCCAAAGGTGGGATGTTCCCTACCGAAACCATCAGGCTTGTTGTGAGAAGCTCTGGTTTGTGAGAAGCATATCCCCAAACCTGCCCCAAATGGGACAAAAAAATTTACCATGGCATGTTGATGCTGCTCGATGATAGCATGCCAAGTTTCATGAATTTCAGATGAGATTTGGATTTAGTAGAATTTGAAAACCAGGTATCTCAATGTTTGCGGCCGAGTGATCGTGGCAGGGTGTTTGACATCCATTCCATTTCTTGCATGGGACCTAAGCATGCAACCAAGGGCACAAATTTGAATTTTCAACCAATTTATATGCATTAGAGCGTGTGCATGTAGGTCAAATTTAAATTATGCACATAAATGCATTGAAAACTCAATTAATGCATAAAAATATCCAAACTAACCCCGAAAAATTCCAAAATTTGACACAACACTCCTGTTTGTTCTATGTTGACATAAGAAAATTTGTGAAAGCAATAAGAGCAATGGATATCATTTCGTCCCCAAAGGTGGGATGTTCCTACCGAAACCATCAGGCTTGTTGTGAGAAGCTCTGGTTTGTGAGAAGCATATCCCCAAACCTGCCCCAAATGGGACAAAAAAATTACCACAGCATGTTGATGCCGCTCCATGATGGCATGCCAAGTTTCATGAATTTCAGACGAGCTTTGGATTTACTAGAATTTAAAAACCAGGTATCTCAATGTTTGCGGCCGAGTGACCGTGGCAGGGTGTTTGACATTCATTCCCATTTCTTGCATGGGACCTAAGCATGCAACCATGGACAAACATTTGATTTTGCAACCTGTTTTTATGGACGGAGCATGTGCATGTAGTTCAATTTTAAATTATGCACATAAATGCCTAGAAAACTCAATTAACGTATAAAAATGTCCAAACGATTCCCGAAAAATCCAAAATTTAACACGACACTCCTGTTGTTCTATGTTGACACAAGAAATTTTTTGAAAGCAATAAGAGGCAATAGATATCGTTTCGTCCCCCAAGGTGGCACGTACCCTACCGAAACCATTAGGCTTGTTGTGAGAGAAGCTTTGGTTTGCGAGAAGCTTATACCCACACCTGCCCCAAATGGGATGATATTTTTACCACAGCATGTCGTTGCCGTTCCATCATACATGTCAAGTTTCATGAATTTCAGAGGAGTTTTTGATTTACTAGAATTTTAAAACCATGTATCTCAATGTTAGCACCCGAGCGACAATGTCAAGGTGTTTGACATTCGTTCTCATTTCTTGCATGTGACCTAATCTTGCAACCAAGGACAAACATTTGATTTTGCAACCCGTTTTTATGGATGGAGCACGTGCATGTAGTTCAATGTTGAATTGTGCACATAAATGCCTAGAAAACTCAATTAACCTATAAAAATGTCCAAACGATCCCCGAAAAAATCCAAAATTTAACACAACACTCCTGTTGTTCTATGTTGACACCAGAAAAAAAATTAAATGAAGAAGAGGCGACGAATATCGTTTTATCCACAAAGGTGACACGTTTCCCTAACGGAACCATGAGGCTTTCTTGTGACAAGCTCTGGTTTGTGAGAAGCTTATACCACAACCTGCCCCAAATGGTATAATATTTTTTACCCCAGCATGTTGATGCCATTCCATGGTAGCATTCCAAGGTTCACGAATTTCAGACGGGTTTTGGATTTACTAGAATTACAAAAGCAAGTACCTCAACATTTGCCGGAGAGCCACGGTGCCTCGGTCTTTGAAATTCATCTCCATTTCTTGCATGGGACATAAGCATAAAGCCATGGACACATATATGATTTTACAACCCATGTTGGTGCATCGGACCATGTGCATGTGCTTTAATTTTGAATTGTGCACCTGAAATGGCTAGAAAACCAATTTAATGTATAAAATTTCCGAACGAACCCTGAATAATTCCAATTTTTTTACGACACACATATAGTTGCATGTTCACTGTAGATAAAAGGTCTAGCAATTCAAACACCATCCATTGCTGCTGTGACCCCATTACGTAATACAAATCAAGATGAAAAATCAAGTAGATTCCACAATGTTTATTATCACCAACCGTGTGAGATGCAGCACAAAATATCTTGGAGCACCGTCGGATTATAGTACGCATATCGATTACACAAAGAAGGTGCGACGGGTACAGTCCACAACCCGCTCTAAATAAGGGACTATGTTTGATGACACTTTGCGCGCTAGTTTTTTTGCTGAAGCGATTCCAAATTTTCGGCTTCCGTGGAAATATCTACCTCCCCTCCCCCTCCCCCTTACCAAAAGCCACATTTCCCCTATTTCCGCCTTCCTTTCCAAGTTGAAACCTTCACTCCTTTCATGAAGTGCCGCCTCCTTGCCGGCGACCCTCCTTCACGCTGCTCGGCCTCGCCTATCCGGGCAGGTAATCCACACCTGACCCCCATCCTCCTCCTCCTTCCACATCCCACATGCCCTGACCGCCGGCGCGAGCATGACACCTTCCACTCAAATCACCGACCCTCTTCCAAATAAGCGCCGCCCTAAGCCGTGGTGCACGCAGTATAGCCAGGATGTCACGGAGCATTTGGCAGCGGAGAAGCAAATCGCGGCCGCACGCGCGGATGAGGTCGCGATGGATGCCATTCGTGCCAACCCCCAGATCTTGGGGGAGCACCTCGCCGTCGAGGCCACCGTCGACGCCTCGCGCGCCGACGCCGCGACGCGGTTGGCTGCTTTAAACGACAGTTTGTGGTGTTTTCTCGAGGCCACCGTCGGTGCCTTCGATGAAGACTACAAGGTGTTTTCTCAGCGTGCACGTGCTTACCTCATCTCGAGAGCCAGCAGGTTGGTTCCCGGAGCGGCTCAGGCAACTCACCACTACGACGAGGGAACCCACGAAGCAGAGGCCTCATGCTCTTCCATGTCCAAGGAGCCAATCGTCATCGATATCTCCGACAATGAGGAGTAGCTTGTCTTATTAGCTCACTATAAGGACCTATGTTCAGTTTACTAGCTACTGCCTTTCCTTAACAAATTCTAGTGAATTGTGCTATCTACTTTTACCATGCAATCTTCTGCTCTAGAGTATATGTTCTACATGTCGTGCAATGTGGTGTTCAGTTAACTTCTTGGTTCAATTCTGCAAATGTGATGTTCAATTCTTCAGGGTGCAATTTTCCAAGTTGTCAAGCATGCTTGGTTTGGTTAACTGTCTGATCTTCTATTAGGAGTATGTTATATTGTGCAATGTGGTGCTTAGTTAACGTTTGGTTCATTTGTTGTGGTGTTTAGTTAACTGTTTGATTCAATTCTGCAATGCGATGTTCAATTGTTGTGGCTGCATTCTGTTATTGTATACCATGTGAGAAATAAATCGAATTTGGCTGTATTAAATACATGAGAAACAAATACAATTGCTATATTTCAAGTTGTTAAGCATGCTTGGTTTGGTTAACTGTCTGATCTTCTATTAGGAGTATGTTATATTGTGCAATGTGGTGCTCAGTTAACGTTTGGTTCATTTGTTGTGGTGTTTACTTAACTACATGGTTCAATTCTGCAATGCGATGTTCAATTGTTGTGGCTGCATTTTGTTATTGTATACCATCTGAGAAATAAATCGAATTTGGTTGTACTAAATACATGAGAAACAAATACAATTGCTATATTTCCAAGTTGTTAAGCATGCTTGGTTTGGTTAACTGTCTGATCTTCTATTAGGAGTATGTTATATTGTGCAATGTGGTACTCAGTTAACATTTGGTTCATTTGTTGTGGTGTTTACTTAACTACATGGTTCAATTCTGCAATGCGATGTTCAATTGTTGTGGCTGCATTTTGTTATTGTATACCATCTGAGAAATAAATCGAATTTGGTTGTACTAAATACATGAGAAACAAATACAATTGCTATATTTCCAAGTTGTTAAGCATGCTTGGTTTGGTTAACTGTCTGATCTTCTATTAGGAGTATGTTATATTGTGCAATGTGGTGCTCAGTTAACGTTTGGTTCATTTGTTGTGGTGTTTACTTAACTTCACGTGCATGGTCCGTTGTCTAATAGCACATTATTGTGCAATTGCAGGAACCATTCTAATATTTAGGTTTTTAACAATTTGGTCTTGCACATGTAGGTCCTGCTATCAGAGGTTTTGACCCACTTTTCGACCCTTTTTCATATGGGGAAATGAGTTGTCCATGAATTTCAATCAAGTCAAGAAACATAGAAATATTGTTAGGATAATGAAATTGGCGACAAAAAACAACAAGATCTTTGTCTGCACAATGAAGAAGACATCAGTTCACTACAAGATGGTACTAACTATTATACCTTGCCTTTTTTATTCATTTGCCCCATTTCCAATATAGAGAAGATATTTATGCACATCCTTGTCTTCAGGCCTTTCCAAAGCAGTTCATTGATGATTACCTCTCAAACCACCTCTATGGCCCGGAGGCGAGGAAGGTTTTTTATCTACATTGTTCGTTGCATGCTATTAGCAAATTTCTTCATTCCTATATTTTTTATTGTAGAACACCTGCACCTAATGTAAATAAAATTCATGTTTGGTAGTCTAGAACGAAAGATTTCTTTATCTGATGGTACCTCACAATAGAAAGTTGCAGAATCTATCGCTTACTATTATATTTGCACTCGATTGTAGTTGCAAGCCAAAACATTTATTGATTTATATCAGGTAGTTAGAAATTGTTTCATGCACAGTTAATTTTGATACGACATAGGAATTGTTAGATTATTTTTAATTGTTAGCGTGTGTTAACGTTGATTGGACACATGAACTGTTATATTAGTTTTTTAGTTTTCGCACGTGTTCATATAATTCTATTTAATGTATCAAAGAGATTGTATTAATCTAGAATGAACCAATCGGGAAATTTCTAATCTATTGACTGTAGGAAGGGTTCTTGTGCAAAGAAGGCACTTGGGATGGTTGTTGCATATCGATCCAGAGAACAATGCCATACAAGATAAAACTGTCGCTCCTACTGTTTTATTTATAAGAAGTCATCTTCATTGATGCTCCTAACATCTTAGGCTTAGCAACACAATTGCCAATTGGCCAAAAACAACTCTTGCTAATATGCCAAAATACACACCTTTAATGATCACACCTTGCTTGTTTCCTTTCAGTAGATGAAAGGAAAAGTCAAGGAACCTTCCATGAGTACTTTTTGTCGGGTGAGCTTTGCAACTCTGTAATTGGCACCGTTGTTGCACACCATTGACATTGATCAGGCTGCATCAATTCTGACTTTCAGGTAAAGAAGCAGAAACAATCAGATGACAAGAGGTACAAGACGAGTGATGTTTAGAGAAAGAGGGTGCTGGAGAAACCAAAGAAGGATCAAGGATGGCAACCAGCAAAATGGCACTTAGATATGGGTTATAAAGGTGCCATATTTTTATATACTTAATCCGCTTCCATCTCATTGTGTTAATTTATTCATGTACCCTTCTGCTCTTTTGATAAGGATGGCAATAGTGTTGGTTATACAATGGTGTGCTACTGGTTGAAGAATTGTTTGCTGCAGAGGTCTCGTACTATTCATGCCGAGCTTTGCTGCTATTCTTGATCTTGTGTACTATTTATAGTGGTTGACATCATTATGCTACTATCTAAGATTTAAACATTCACTAATGATGTGATAGAAAAAATAAAGCATATTGTTTACCTGAGTGCATCATGCATGTCTCCTTTTTTCTATTGAAATACCAATACAATTCTCTTTTTTTGTAAAACCATTGATTATTCACTTCCATCACTGTCAATATATCAGTAACTTTACGCAAATCGAGCTTTTATGTTCCCTGTATCAACTTATTTAGAGAGAAAAATCCATCATTCGATTGTAAAAATGGACGAGCATAACAATCTTCAATACTTTGAAGAAAATTTTCATCAAAATTTTATTTTGATTTTATAAATTTCTATCAATCTATTGTAAAAATGGACGGGCGTAGAAATGCACGCCTTCAATGATCTAGTATACTAAGCAAGTGAGCAGAGGGAAATCACATATATGATGTGTCAACTAAGGAGATGGCATTCAATATTGTGTATATGATGTAAAAACTAAGCACTGCAATACAACATATGCATGATATGAGTAATATAACCCTGCCAAGTTTGAGCATACACCTCAGGGGGATAATAGGACTAGTCATCTGCCTCTGAATCCTCATCTGAAGAGCTATCTGTATCTAGCAAGATATCTGCTTCAGCAGGTAGCATTGTCTGCTCCGAAGACCTTGTTTTCACTCCAGATTTCTCCATCACCAATTCAAATGGGTGATGCATAGGAAGAGCAGTTTAATATACAAACATTGTCAACAAATGCAATGAGAAATACAAAAAAAGACGACATGATATAATTCACATATATGACGCTTGGCTAAACAACATGGCATTGCATAATTCACATATATAATGCCTTGCAACATGATAGCATTGCATAATTCACATATATAATGTCTTGCAACAAGATGGCATTGCATAATTCACATATATGGTAATTAGACACTAAACAGGTGGCATTCACACAAAGCACGTCTAAACTAAGCAAATGACATAGCAATGCAAGATACCATACGCACGATATGACCAACATAACCCTGCCAAGTTAGAGCATGCACCTCAGGGGGGAAATAGGACTGGTCATCCGTCTCTAAATCCTCCTCTGGGGAGCTATCCGTAACCAACAATACATGTGCTTCGTCAGATAGCATTGTCTGCTCTGAAGACCTTTTTTCCACTCCATATTTTTCCAGGACCGTGTCGAATGGCTGATGCACATGAAGTGTAATTGAATGTACTAAAATTGCTGACAAATTTAATATGTAATAAAAAATGATGGCACGATATAATTCACATATGAGATGACTAGCTAACCAAGGTGGCATTGCAAAATTCACATATATGATGCCTGGCTAAACAAGATGGCATTGCATGATTCACATATACGATAAAGAAACTAAACAAATGGCATTCACACAAAGCATGTCTAAACTAAGTAGATGACATATTTGATGTATAAAGTAAGCAATGCAAGGCACCATATGCATGATATTACCAACATCAGCATGCCAAGTTAGAGCGAAGACGTTAGGGGGTAAATAGGAGTGGTCTTCTCCTTCTACATCCCCCTCAGAACAGTTATTTTCCTCTTGATTACAATCCGAAATGGGTGGAGGGGGGCTGCCTTTGCACCCACCATGGAGCGACGTCTACATGAAATTTTATTGCCATGCAATGCTCGTCTCTTTTGCTCTACATGTTCAGTTCCATTGTGTACAATAACTGACATGCATAGGAATAAAGCATAGTGATATTATGTAAGGAGTGCATGCACAAATTCAGAGTGATGGTAACAGTTAGACCCAAAACCAATGATAGCAGGAAGATAATAGCTTTAGTTAAAAAATACAGATAATGGCTCCTTTAATGTTTGTTTGCACCCAACATGAAACTCATAGTAGACACCCGAGATTAACCAGATAGTAGACAAATAGTACTGATTGCTGCCTAATATATACCCCACAACCATTTAAAAACTCAAGTTTCAACACTAGTTTGGACCTGACTCGGAGTCTAATAGGTGAACACAACGATAAAGTAGTATGTCATCATATTAAGCGATGCATAATGTAAGCAGACACGGAAGAGTGCGACCTCTCCTGCGGACCCGTGTAGTCCTCAAGGTCATCTGCTCAGTTGATGATGGTAATGCAGTTTTCGTGGCTGCCGGCGGCGGGGAAGAAGATCTAAGGCGGCGAAAGACAGTCTGGAGAGCGGATCTCTGCTGTGGTGAACCCTTCCGTCGCTGGAGCAGCTGAGCTAGGGTGGAACATAGCGCAACAGGAGCGGGACAAACCACACAAGGTTTTCTTTGAAACATATCAGTAACAGAAGCAATTGTGTAAGGGCTTGTTTGAATTTGAGGATTCTAACAATGCATGGATAGGAAATATACAGGAATAGGATAGGAATGCACGTGCAAAACAAAGAATTTAAAAACAGAGGATTTCTGCCAATCTGGGTGTTTGGTTCACAAGAATTGGAAGATCACATGATGCAAAGAAGCATGGTGAGATTAAGTCAAACCACAAGAAAATGTACGGTTATAATGCTATTATGCTACTATCTCTTAGTCTTGTGCTTCATGAATAGGAATTTTAAAAGGAGGACAAGTGGATATTAAAATTCCTACGATTTTTCTGTCAAGGAGACACTAAAGGAACAAATCCTACAGTTTTCCTTTGCTCCATTCCTTTGAACCAAATGCATGAATAGTAGTACCATAGGAAACTTTCCAATTCCTATGTTTTTCCTTCACTTTTCCTTTCAAGCACTGGCGATTCTAGTAGGCAGGCTTGAGCAAGGAAAAGCCTACATTCAAAAAATGTTTTTATGCTACTTCTACTACTTTGGACCCAGGCCACTGCCCTCCTAGCTCAACTCCCAAGCCCATCGACAAATGCATAGCTCAAACGCGCAGAGATAAATAATGACGGTGTTCAAAAGAGTCCATCACGGATAGCTAAGTTTCCTGGTACCTCAGTACTTGTCATATAGTAGGATAAAATAATCGTATTTCACGTTACTACGTGTGCTCAGTGGACAATATATATATAACATGTAGAGTAAAAATGAGATGCAACAAGTGTACAACCTCTTTGGCAAAGCCATGTCAATCTCAGCGTGATTGGGTTGGTCGGTGAGGATGCTTCGGCTGACTTGGCTGTCGGAGGAGGGGAAGAAGATCTTAGGCGTCTAGAGATGGATCCCGGGGTACTGCTCCGCTGTGATGGAGGGTTTCGTTGTTCGAGCAGCTCCGGTGAGTTGTATGACGCCGAGGCTGAAGCAGGACAAGAGAGACAACATTAACCTGAGTGGAATTCTAATAGCATCTCCAATAGATGACGTAAAATACATAACCACAAAGTGCTAGATGTAAAATACATCAGCCGCTCATCTCTGAACTTAACTGTCGAAACTGAATTTAACTGTCTAAACTGAACTTAACTGTCGAAACTGAATTTTACTGTCGAAACTAAACGCACTAGTAGCAGAAAAGCAGTAGCAGCAACAGCAGTGCCCGAAGCAGCAGTGCGTGCGAGAGCCGGGGCAGCTGGTCGTATAGCAGCATTAGTGTGAGGCTACACGTCAGTCGACTGACTTTTTATCTCTGGTCAGTCAATTTTCCAGCCGTTGGATATGAAATCAAGGGCCTGCAGTTCATCTTCAACCTCCACCCCCCTGATTCGCCAGTCACCACCGGCCAAAACGCCGGCCCCCGCCGCCCACGGCTGGTGGTGCACCGCCCCACCCCCCCCGAAACCACTCCCCACCACCGGTCTGCCACCCCCCGTGCCGAGCTTTTTGTCTAGCGATCCCCACACCACCGCCCCACCACCGCCGGTGACCACCGCCCCCACCCTAAAACCTAAGATAGATAATGGGGACCTCTCCGGCGAGCGCCCCTCCACGGTGTGGCTGGTTCTTCCTTAACTCTGGCGAGCCCCCCAACCCCTGAAAATCGACTGACCCAAAAGTCGATTCAGTCGATTGAAGTGTAGCTAAATCGGAGCAGCATCACAAGCAAGAGCAAGAGCAAGAGCAGCAACGCAAGCAAGAGAAAGAGCAAGAGCAATAGCAAGAGCAGACCAGGCAGGGGACCGAGAGCAAGAGCAGAGCAGCAGCGCGAGCGAGAGCTAAAGCAGCAGGAGCTCCTATTGATGTGGACGTCGCCGCCGAGGGAGCGACGCCGTGGAGGAAGTGGCCAGCGACGCCGCCATGGATGGGGCCGCGCCATGTCGGCTGGGACCAAGCGCCGGCAGCACCGTGAGATCGAATCAAGAAGAAAATGCGGTGATTAGTGTACAACCTCTTTGGTGGCGCCGATTAGGCCTCAGCTTCATCCGAGGAAACGGTGATGCTGCTGCTCTTTTGGTGGTGCAGGTGAAGACGATGGTGTGGGAGTGGAGGTGGTGCGAAAGACAAGGGGAACGTCGGGGCAACTCCTTGGAGGTGGAGGACGGGGTGGCTGAACCGGCAGCACGACGACATCGACGATGGATCCTCATCCGGTATGGTGGATGAGGGACGTCGAGGTGTTGCTGTGGACGGTGTCATCGGGGAAGAGGCTCCGGCTGGGTGGCGGACAGAGGAGGGTGTGGGGCTTTGTGGGTTTTCACGGCCTCAGTGTACGAATGGGTGGGCGGATGGGATGGGAGTGGGGAACCATGGCTTGGGGACGCGCTTGTCCAAAATGTGGGGTAAGTTACGAAAGTACCCCCACCGATTTGAGCTAGACGGTTCTTTCGGTTAAGGGGAATCACGAGCATTTCGCGTGTCATGATTTCGCAGGAGGTGGGAGTTTTCGCACGCGTTGTAATTTTAGGATAGCAAGGCGCGGGTTGAGATGGAGGGAGTTTTCGGAGCACAACGATACAAAGATATATCTTAAATATTTCGGGGTAACAATGTGCGGGTTGAAGAGGGGGGAGTTTCGCAGCACGATAGACAGAGATGCTAGCTTGAAATTTCGGTATAACAAGGCGCGGCTTGAAATTTCGCAAGAACAAGCTTAACGTGTACCAAAAAAAGACAATTCACACCTCATCACTAGAGAGAGCCATGTCCCATTTTACTATATTACTAGAAATGCATTCAAATGCAACAACAAAAAAACTAAAAAACTAAAAAATCGGGACAACAAACATAACGTGTACAATACCAAAACAATTTGCACTTCCCTCAACAATAAAAAAACAATGTGTGTTTTCTAGCATATGGACTAAATTTGACTACATTTTCCCTATTTGAATGGGATTGTACTCGGGTTATTTATACAACCATCTAAATATTATCTTCAGAACACATGACATGAATATAGGAGAAGTAAATTCCTATATAAATACAAACTACATGTACATAAGATCTCAAATTCAAATATATGTATCCATTTTATGTTGAATTCAAATCATAGTACATGTATGCTCTAGCTAGATGTTCGGAATCTAAACCATGTATGATACTACATACAATGTGTTTAACACGCACAACAAACACACAAACACCATTTAGACTAGTAAGGTACACGTGCATTGCACACATGAGATTTGGAAACCAAATTATTAATAAATACCACATTATAGCATGTAAGCTTTGATTCATATATGCATGATGTAGATGTTCGTTTAATTCTTATAGTTCATTTCATTCAAAATCATCTAGTTTTTATAAGAAAGCTAATATATTTTAAGATTCATGGAATTGTGCATTGTAAAGCATAAAGTAAAAACAAATAATGGCAAATCATGTAGAAAAACATTTGGGAAATCCTAATATAGAAGATTCTAGAACAAAGAAGAAGTACTTGTGTTTTGAGGTTTTTGCATTATGCTTAAGTTCAACCATGGAGTCTTCTAGATTGTACATATGGCAAAATCTGGTGGAATCTAGATGATATCCAACGACCAGTAGTGCTCGAATTTGCCATCTCTGCACCATCGGATTGACTTCATCCAATGACCATCTTTCAAAGTTAAAGTTATCCGCACACTATATAAAAAATATAAAATATAATATATAGGGTTATAGATATAGATATGTGATGCGAAAGCCACCCATCATCTCCAATTAGAATAGTGTGTCCATGCACGGATGCAATGTGGCCAAACGATGTCTGCCATCGGTATCTCAAATTCAAACCAGTCTGACCTTGTTCAATGTGTATACATTACAACATGCTCGTTTCCAAACCACACCGCGCAGATCTCCGTTATATTCATGCATGCATGGGTTTCAAACATCATGATCTCTTATTCAAATATTAGAATTCAACTTTACATTGATTATGACCTCACCTAGTCTTTTACACCCACACATTGGTCTTGTCTTTATAATTGTACCACTAACTTTCTCTCGTGCATGCATGCACACACACTACCAGTCGACATTATCCGTCGCACACATGCAATCTTTTTCTTTAGGTCGGTCTCCCATGAAGGCACACACACACATCCCCCTCTCCATCATATTGGGAATTCTTTATCTCTCGCGTGCATGCGCAACGATCGATGTTCCTCTATGTGTGTGTGTGTATAGCTAGGTATTTCACAGTTTTTCACATAAACTGATCAAACTATATATCTAGTGAGGTCTCACCCTCTTTCCCACACCCACATCGATCAATCTATACCTCTCTATATAGGATTACATATATATAGCTAATACACCCACATTAATTATATATCCAACGCCCCCCTCCCATCATCCATGCCTTCCGCTTCATCTCTCAGACGTGCGCACAATGGCGAAGACAGGGGGCAGCAAGGGCATGCCCCCCCTAACATCACTATATATTGAGGCTAATATGAATGTGATCATTAGACAATTGCTGGTAAAATGGTTTAAGTTGATGAATTGGCCCTCCTCGTAAAGGATTAGCAATGGTTGGCCCCTAGCTAATTTATTTTTCATGGCTCCGCCACTGCGCACAACTGCGCACGTTCTCGCCCCCTCTCTTTAAATATCGATCTCGCACTTGTGCACTCCTTCACAGTCCCCTCCACTTGGCCCCTCGCACCATCTTCTAGCCCCCCACTGGATATTTCCACATGTATAATCTAGCAGACTCCATGGTTAAACTTAAGCATAATGCACAAACCTCAAAACACAAGTGCTTCTCCTTTGTTCTAGAATCTTCCGTATCATAACTGCCCAAACTTTTTTTCTAGTTGAATTGCAATTATTTGTTTTTACTTTATGCTTTACACCGCACAATTCCATGAATCATAAAATAGATTAAGGGCTTCTTTGATTCAAAGGATTCTCAAAGGAATTTTGGAGGATTCTAATCCATAGGAATTTTTTCCTATCTTGGTTGTTTGATTCGTAGGATTGTAAACCATAGGAATTTTTCCATAGGATTCATTTGCACTAGATTTCATAGGAAACATTCCACCCACTAAAACCTCTTTGAAATAATCCTACGTTTTTCTATGCACAATCAAACACTCATACAATCCTGTAGGATTCAAGACGACATTCCACTCTAATCCCATGTTTTTCCTATTCCCACATTTTGGAAATCCTACGAATTAAAGAGGCCCTAGATTTTTTATAAAAACTAATTCATTTTGAATGAGATGAACTATAAGAATTAAACGAACGTCTACATAATGCATATATGACTCAATGCCTACATGCTATAGTGTGGTATTTATTCATAATTTGGTTGCCAAATCTGATACGTGCAATGCACGTCTACCTTACTTGTACTTCGAGTATGTGAAAAACACGTAAACTAGAATTCCAATGGCATGCTACACAGTGTCTCTCTTTCAGTTCATGAAGCCACGTGGCACATGTGGAGGCGTTGTCGCGACCTCCTTGTGTGGATTGATCACAGTGACGTGCTGCTGGTTCCAGAAGAATGTACTCGTCCTCTCTGAGGCACACTGGCAGTACATGCATGAAACGAAGATGTGCACGCACGCCATGCACACACTCGTTCCCTCGCACGCACACACGGGTACGTGGGAGATGCATTTTTGTATGGAGATCCACCCCATGTGATAATTTGACGGATGTAAAGTCCTTCACGTCATTGATGATCAATTAATACAGCACATGCAAATTGCGTGGACGTGAGGGAGGAAGAAAGACATTACTACTCCACTACGTGCATGCGAGTAGTTAAATCATGGGTTGCTACTTCCATTGGTCTCCTTCGTATTTTTTGCCAATTTTTGACCATATTTTAAGTAACATAATATTTATGCATGTCACAAAAAGTGGCACAAAAAAGGGGGGCAATAAACCAAGACGCAGGCAGCATGATCAATTTTTGCCAAGGCTACTGTTGGTGGCCTTTGTATTTAAATATGGACGGAGTGGAGTAGTATTATCTTTATCTTAGCCTCGTAGGCTCTCCCAGTGCCTAGGCTCGCCTCCCTGCCTCGCCCACTGGATCCCGCCATGGAGGATCCCACCATGGATAATCCCTTAGATCCTAGGATCCCGCGGGCTGCCCTCTCGCTACATCCCGCAGCACTACCGCCTTTGAGCGAAACCCACATGTGTTTTAAAGGGGATCCGTTGCTCTGGAATCATGGATCGGTGGCGCCGGAGGACATGCCAGGGCTGCGTTTTCGGTGGTGGGCAGCAAGGGAAAATCGGACCGAGGAAGTGTCGCATCAATTGGAGAGAAGTTCTAAGGAGCTACCCCTGGCGCAGCACAAGGCGGAGGCGCAAGTCGATCTCAGGGGAGAGATGCTGATGGATGTCAGCATCTTGCAGTGTCGCGTTGATTTCAAGCTAGGGCTAATGGCAAAGATCATATTCACAGAGTCAACTGCGGAGGAAAGAATGCGCATGCCTACAGAATGGCATGACCAGCTGGTGCAAGTGTTCAAATGGGCGGTAGGAGAAGCCAAATCACAGGACAAGCTATAGTGGCGCCGTTGGGCATGCATCGTAGGCGAGGTGAGCTACCCTCCTTCCCCGCCGGCGATGTAGTGACCTACTCGGTTGCTGCTGTAGTGAACTTGCGGCGCCATGGCGGTTTGCAACCGTGACAATCACTCCATCTATATGTATAGTATTCTTGTGAAAATACTTGGTTGTTTGGAAAAAGATGGTAGTTGATTTATCACTAGTTTTTGAATGCTTGGTCGTGACAATCACTCGAAGCCAATACCAGAAGTCTCCATCGTGTAATACTTAGGGTCGGTCGCACCAATAGACAGTCGGTCAGACCCGCGACACACATCGGCTTGGTCTGACATGTACGAGTAGTTATGCATCAGTGACTTGTGTGACCGTATTTGAACAATAGTACTTTAAATTTGTGTTCCGAGAAACTCATTGGGAGCCATTTCAGGCCTCAAAACCAAAACCATCAATTAATCTTTAGCTTGTTCCCATCAAATTCCAAAGTGTACAGTATAATTAAGTGCAAACCTGCTCACACCCTAGTACGTATCAAACCTGAACGTGTTCCCACTTCCCACTATGCAGGTTTTACTAGTACTAGTGATAGTACTAGGTTATAAAAAGGGGAACTAGCTAGTACCAAGCCAAAAATCACTCTACCTATTCCTCCTCATAAGT
This sequence comes from Triticum urartu, assembly GCF_003073215.2. NCBI lineage: Eukaryota > Viridiplantae > Streptophyta > Magnoliopsida > Poales > Poaceae > Triticum > Triticum urartu. The sequence goes on along the minus strand of NC_053026.1, from coordinate 494,202,046 downwards.
CTTTCTTGTTCGTCCATCCTTGCCATGGCCGGTGTGCAGAGCTCTAGGTCGAGAACTACTCGTAAGAAGGGAGCGGCAACCAAGTCCGCAAAAAAAAGAGAGGGCTCACCGTCTCGCAGAGACCTTGAAAGATCTCTCACGGGCAGGCGAGGGCTCCCAGGAGCGCCCTAGCTAGGGAGACGAACATGCCGAGCTAGCGGCACTGGAGTCATTATCCCTCGATGACATGCCCGATCAGCTCAATAAGCAGGAGGAGTTCATCCATGGCTTGGTGGAGCTGCTGAAGGAGAGCCTTGATGACATGCCCGCTGAGCTCAATGAGCAGGGGGAGTTGACTACCGACTTGGTGATGCTGCTGAAGAAGAGCATTGCCTCAGATAAGAAGGCGACCGGCGAAATCCTGCAACTTCAGGAGGACAAGGTGAAGCTCTGCCATGAGCTCGACCCGCTGAAGGAGGAGAGCGCCGGCTGGAAGAAGCTGCATGAGAAGAGTAGTTCCTCGATGAAGATGCTGCAGGCCCTCATCATGGAATAGAAGGAGGATTTGGCGAAGCTCCGCATCGAGCACCCGACTGCTGTCAAGGTACGTAATGCGGCCATGGAACAGATGATGAAGGCTCACATCGATAAATCCCGCATCATGGACTGAATGATGAAGATCGCGGAGGAGATGTGCAAGGAGATGGAGGGCGTGGGGGCGATGAAGAAGCAGTTACGACTCCATGGCCAGCAACCCTTCATGAGTAGAGAGCAGCGCCCCAGACTTGTGTGTGCATCTTCCTTCTTTTTAGGGGTGATAATCTTCCTTCTTCTTTTGCTTCGGGTGTTTCGCCGCACGTGTCATGTTCTCTATGAGGCATGAATAGAACAATGCTAATGATGAGCGGCGCCGTGGGATCAATGACTAGCAAATTAGATCATTTTTATCGCCACATGGCACTGGGCTGTCGTGTTTCCTGCTCATCTGTCGCACTAGTACTCCAGTGGAAAACTTGTGTATACCGCACGGTTCTTTGCTCCTCCTCAAGTCATCGGCAATGTTTATACGAGCAATTAAATCAGTAGGCCCCGCCTTCCAGCAGTAATGAGCCGTCAAATCACAAAGGCCCTCACTTCTCGTGAAACTGACCAAGCGAGACTGCCCCGCCCTCTAGCCTTTTAAAAATGCATACTTTTGTACAGTAGTAGTATCGATGGATTGCGCCATGGAGCAAAATTAACAAGATGAAATTAAAGAAAAAAGGTGGTACATATAGAGAGTGCTCGTCGCCAAATTATGCATATAATACTATTTAAAAAGCTAGTACATGCTTAAATGGGGTGCTAAATTCTAGTAAAGAAATTAGCATACCTATTTAATTCTTGGGTTCTTATTATTTATGCCTCTAGTTGTGTGTCACTACTCAGTTTTTCCATTAGAAGTTACAACTACTCAAAGATGCCATTGATTCATGAGATGCTTGCTCAAAAATGCAATTACATATCTCAAAAATGCCATCATACCGTTAGATGTTTGCTCAAAAATACCATTAGACATTGTTATTTTCACGTCAAACCCGTTGACCGTGTTATATGACAAAAATAAGCCAATTCTCTCTATCTCATAATGATAAGTGTGGCGCCACTTGTCAGGAGTAACCAAGCGAATAATTTTACAGGAAAATGAGAATGTTGTTGGGATCCAGTAGGCCCCACACTTTATTTTACTGTAGTGAGATAGAGGGAGAGCTGGCATGTTGGTCCATATGTATTTATGTCATTATGACATGGCAAAATAGATTTGAGTCACAATAATGGTGTCCAGCACAACACACCCCTTAAATAAAACTAAGCACCCCGGAATTCTTTGACAACTAAACTACTGGCTATATGATGTTGGCCGTATATATTGTACGTATATAATGTGAAGAAATGGGTGGTAGTACTACCAACTAAAAATGAACTGTATGAAATACTAGTATGTACGTACTAAAGAGTTAAAGTAACGAGAAGGACCATAACATAGTTCTGCTGGGGGCTCAGCACAACACACCCCTCAAATAAAACTAAGCACCCCTGAAATTAAACTAAGCAACTAATCCGGTAGACACTGCATTAGAACCACCATGAGCAACTGACACTGCTACCTTACTCAGACTCCTCGTCCATGTGCTCGACTTCGTCCTTGTCCCTCTTCCTCTTGGCTGATACTTCTTTGCTTGAACCACACAATTGGCTCTTGTTCTTCATACAACCCTTGCAGATATTGAAACAAAGGTATGCATCCATTGCAGGGTATTGGATGTGGTCTATATCTAATACATTCCACTGCCATGCATGACAATAAAACTTGGGCGGAGGTTTCTTCAGTTTGCCATATGAAGGATGAACCATGGCTCCTGCTAGGGTCAGCATTGAAGGATGATCACGGGAGGGCACCAGCCCATTCTTCTAGAGGTCAAAGGGCTTGCCTACAACGAGGCCTATCCGACCCAGGACTCTTCCGTCAGTCGTAAAGACTACAATAAAAAATTTGACTAGGTCGCCCACGAGGAACTTCTTAAAGTCCTCGCACTCAACGTCGGCATGGCATATGTGGTATACCAAGCACAAGGTATGCACTCAAACCTGGATCACGGCGGGCTTCATCTTCTCTTCCTACTTTAGATTCTTCTCTTTGCCCAGGGTTGTGGTGTACTCAACATCTAGCCCAGCGACCCACTCATCATTTGAGTTTTCGAACATGCGTCCAAAGCAAGCAGGGCATCCTTTCACCGTCGCGGAAGAACGAGTGTAGATGACGCCGAACTCATCGTCGGTGATGGTTCTAACCTTGTACTCACCGCCGATCATGGAGGTTTGGGACGCCCTGGATTTGGGAGCAGGGTTAGGATTATTGGAACTACCGTGATGTGAAAGGACGAGATGACTAGGAGCGAACTGCCGTAATGTTAAAGGACGTCCGGGGACGAGTAGGAGCGAATTGCTAGAGGTTTTTCGATTGTAAAAATGCTAAGTGGGGCGTGCGAACGACAGGGTAGTGGCTTGCCTGGTGTATAAATGGATTCATGCACAGTACTATGGGGGCCCAATTAGATGTCATGTCTACTCGAGGCCCAATTAAATGGCTTTCGATGTCATGTCAAGCGTCGGGAAAATTACAGGTGATACGAAGATTTCCATTCTCCCATGATATGGGCTTCCGAGAGCCCCTGGATTTTGGATCGAACGGTTGCATGGCGTGATTCTAGATCTATGGGTGAATATCCTATCCTGGACGGTTATTCTGCAAATTTTCAGCAACTTAGCATCCGACTGTTCGATCTCAGATCCAAGGGCTGCCATCACCCCGTATCATGGTCGCTCCCACCACGACCGTCGCCTCGCTCGCGCGGTCGCGCCCTTGGAGATTTAATGCAGTGCGTTAAGCTATCTGACGTTGGCATGTCATACATAGTCATCACTTAGTCACTCATACAACAAGGTTAGCTATAAGGTTGGCTATAAGAGTATTATTTTACTTCTCTCTATCTCTTTCTTCGTAGTATTTATTGCATTTGCCAAGGAGTGGCCTCTTCCAATAAAATGGTGCTTACATGAGGTGCTAAGGGCATTAAATGGCTTAGCAACTCAAGTCCCCAATGCATAGGTGCTTAGTTTTTTGTTGCTAAGTTTGCTTCATTTAATTAGCTACAGACTCAAAATTGTCTTTTCACCTAGGTACATGCGTTCAACACCATTTCTTCCTAGGGTCACCAAACTAGACTCACGCCGGTCATAGCGCCGCAGTTAAAATTATAATGGAAAGTCAAAACATGGGGCCCCACCTATCTAACAGTAACTCGCTATCAAATCACACAGCCCTACATTTGGAGCAGCCTACTTCGTCATCTTCTCGCGTCTATGTCGAACCGACTAGGCGGAACTGCCCCGCCTACCACGCGGGAAAAGCCCCGCCCTCAAATTTTAAATAGTACAATATACTAATTTGTATCCATGGATTGCACCATGGAGCAAAGCCTCAAGAAAACGACAGTACACATGTACGGAGTATACAGCACGCCCGTCGCATTCGCGTCGCACCCCAGACGGTCAGTCGGTCGGTCTGGCATGTCGCTCTCCGAATGGAACGCGTCATATTGTGTTTGCACACACATGTGGGACCGCAATTGAGAACCGACCATAGGCACACTCCCCGGCCCCACAAGTCGGATGAGTTAATAGAAGAGAGAGACAAGCGATAATACTAGAAAAGTGTTGTACAGACGTTGGTGCCTGGACGATCCCTGCATGACACAGAAGATCAGTTTGTCCATGCATATGGCCAGACTCCGGCAGACACGGCTAGATTGGCTATTGTGTACATATCGTGTAGGCTGTGTTGTACAGGGTTGTAGTTCTGATGAGATATCTAAAAAAAGGTTTCTTGTGATCTCGCAATATTAGGTGTCATGTGCTTCGGATCACTACGAGGGTTAAACAGCGACAACTAAGTTCCTCCAGGGTGCTGGTCATTGGGGGCTCATGCACAAAGACTAATCGGCTGCCATCTAGGTCAAGCCGGCTATGTTAATTAGGACATCTATTGATGGACCCCTTCTCTACGAGTTTATCTTTAATTTGAGCTTTGATCCTCGTCTAGTTTGTCCGTCAGGATTCATGTTGTCTCCTTGGGGCAGTGAGGTTATGGTTTCTTGTCATGTGGGATGTTTTCGTGTTATATGTTATAATCCAGTGCTTCAGATCAAAATGACGACAATTTCACCTCCGTTGCACGTGCATGAAGACTTATAGATGAGGTCAAGCAGGCTCCGGTAGACAAAAGAAAACTATTCCACTATAGAGGCAGGAGCCTCCGCGCTTGCTTGCTAGTGTTGCTCTCTTCACACTATATCGTCCTCTCCAGATCTAAACACGACAGCGGTGGCCACACTCTCTCTGCTCACCACTGGTCACAGATCCAGCCAGATCCTCTCCGCCGGGGAAGGTGAGAAGGTGAAACGTTCACGCGGTCGTCCTCGGCGACAGCTCTTACCCACTGTCGGCGCGTCCCGATCAGCGTGCCTTGCCGTTCTCTCCCAAGTACCGCTGGCTAGGGAGGGCCTACGACCCCTTCTTCCTCGCTGCCGTAGTGTGGGCAGATCCGGCCTCCCGCCGCCCACCTAGCGACATCCCGGCGACCCTCAGGTATAACTTCCTTCAAAATTGGCCTTGCTCTACTTCCCGAGCTCCTGATGTCGCTGCATTTGTATATTTTACCATTTCTCATCCCCCCTCGTAAATAGGATCGATCGGCTGTTCGAAAGCCACCTAAATTTTTACTGTTAAGAGGTAAAACTAGTTCATGGAGTCGAATCTAGTAATACTTGGTTCAAACAAGGAAGAAATGGGTGCGGGTGGGGGAAGATTTGTTACCTGAATCTAGGACTTGGTCGAAAGAGGAAATAATGTGGGCGAAGAGTAGGAGAGACTGGCTATCCAACTAGTCTCTTGGTCTAAGAGGGAAATAAAGGGAAATGCAGTACAAACTCAATATAAACCCGATCTATTGGTTGAAAAAGGAAAGAAAGTGGGGACTGGGGGACAAGTCAACAGAGTATGTCTAGCACTAGATTTGCTAGCCTCACACAGTATAATGTGGCTATACCGAACAAAAATGGGACCAACCCAGATATCCTGTTCTGATGTTTGTTGCCCTAAGCCACTCTTATATAATGCCACTGGTAAAATGTAGAAGTCGCACTGTTTAAAGTAAGGACACATTAAACCAATGTTGTTTTCAATGTAATGCCTCCAGTAATAAGAATCAATGGCACTTTTTTTCATCTCATGCTAAATTTCCCATTAAGATAAGTTGCTTCTTTTCGTTAGAAATGCAACTGTCCTAGTCCGCCTACTCTCCCGTGCCCAAATACCAACTCTGTAGCAGTTGTTAATGTAATGTTGCTGGTAAAATGAAGCAATGACACCATTAAACTAATGTCGTATTTAACAGTAGTCATAGTTAATCCTAATGCCCACACTAATATCTAGCAATGTTGCTGCTTTAGAAATTTCTACTGTCCTTGTAGGATTGCCATTCAGATAAGGAACATGCTTCTTTTCATTTGATGTATGTTTCATCACTTGTTAGTCACCCTCCTTTCCACCTTTTTTGTGCAAATAGAGATATACATTTCACGCTTGATCTTAGTTGAACTGCACAAATGATATCCAAATTATAGTTGAACATTCCAGGAGCTTCACAACCAACCTTGATGTTGCTCAATTTTATTGCAACTAATGAAAAACAAGCTCTGTGGGTTTTGTTTTCTGATGGAAATGGAACCGGGGCTGGAGCCCTTTTCTTAAAAAATGAGGAAGCTGCTAGCTCATCGGACATTGCTTCATTTTAGGTGAACTGCACCAAAAGGCCCCATAAATTGAATCATCCATGTTGGTGACTGGTGTCATCCCTTCTATGATGGCATTGACTGCAAATATGGTTCCCATCACGAGGTATGTTCCTTTTTGGTCTGACCGTTTGCCAAAGATCCTGCATGTTGAGTCTGCTCTTGTGCTACTGTTTTGGCACTCCATGATAAAGCAGTAATGTTATTATTTTGCACCTTAATTTAGTGGCACTATTAATTTGAGGCAATGTTTTGGCAACGCTAGTGCCACTGCTTTTTTTATATATCGAAAGAGGGGGGTTTCCTCTGATTTCATTAAAGAAACCCAACCATAGCTAGAGAACCATTATTAGACAACATCCCAGTATAAACGGGCAGTTATGCAACTACTACTAGAAAGAACTGAGTACTAGCAGGAGACAAGTTCGCCACATAAGCTAGGCAGGTAGGGGGATGCAGCACCAGCTCGACCAAGTTTGGATTACAACCAAATGCTACCAAAAAACATCAGGGGGAAGATAGGGACCGAAAGAGCCAGCTTCAGCATCCCAGTCTAAGCACCCCCGGCCTCCATCCTTGTGACGCATGGTACACCTCGTTTGCCACCTGCTCGACTCTAGTGCCACTGATAAAATGAAGTAATAATACAGTTCAAATAGAGCGAGTGTCCTCTCTATCATTTCATTTCCAATGTAGATAAAGAAAGTGCTTCTCTTTGTTAGTATATGTTTCATCAACTAGTCCCATTGTTAATGTTTAAGCATTTCTACAAACCGGGGTGCTTAATTTTAGTTGATCTGCACAAAAATAGAGATTGGAATGTCTCAAGGCCCCTTCTTGTACTACCGCCGTACACTGATGTTCATCACTGGCAGAAGGTGTATCGGGGAGACTTGGGTCGATTTCCAGTATGAGGCCTACCATATGAGGCGCCGCAGGGCCCATCTCACCCTCGTAGCATGGCATACTATGATATTATCGCAATATTTTATTCTATTTATTAGTGTATGTTTCGTCAACTAGTGCCACTATAATGTGATCACGCTTTTCCATTATCTGTGCATATAGGGTTATTCAGCTGCATTTTGGTGGAACTGCACAAATGTATGGATGGAACCGGCATATGTGCAGAGTTCGAGGTGTGCCAAGTAAAAATTACCGACGCCAACCATGCTCCATGCATGCATTGGCATCCACCACCACCAGTGGGATGTGTGGCGCTCTCTGTGGAAGGATCTTTCTCGGCGGCAAATCCTCTAACAAAATACTAGTAGCTTATATTGGCAGTTTTCTAGGGAGTACTCTTTTCTGAAAGAAGCACCAATCCATTTTTCTTTATTTGTACATAGTGTCACAACTTTGACCCAAAGGTCCAGAGCTATTTTAGGGTGATTGGCATAGTACTCGGAGACTGATTGTAAGCATGATTTTCATTAGCTGCCATACTGATTGTAAGCATGAGCAGATGGAAGATTAGGTTAGTGCTAAGCTTACCTTAAACCCTACCGCCGTCGTTGAAACAAGGCGGGCGTCGAGAGAACCGTGGAGAACGGCGGGGAAGCGACGTCGCGCCATCCGGCCTCCTCTTGCGGTGGGAGAACGAATACTCCTGTGGCTCCGGCTGGCTCTGCACCATCACGAATGGCACACCGTACTCGATCGATTCGTTATCCTCTGGATGCTCGACCTTCGACCTATACGCCCACCACCTCAGCCTGACTTTTACTTCGTGTGAATCTGTCTACTCCATCGCCTAGAGGAGATACTCGATGAACTCGAAGGACTACGGCGTGACTGCTGCCGAGGAGTACATCGCCGCCCTCATTGCTGTCGTGTCGCTCTTTCGCATACATTTCCACATGGCCCTCACTGTCCTCGAAGTATCCCACTCATTGTCAAACCAAGTAAGGATCTCCTTCGACCTGGCTAACTTTGCCTGGTCGCCGCCGGCGATCTACACGATTCGCTGTTGCATCCTCTCCATAGATGTCCTTCTGAGAGGTCCGGTGCTAGCTTTGGAAGATGGGAGGAGAGACGGTGGTCTTGCAATAGAGAAGAGGGAGAGGCGAGACGGTGGTTTTACAATGGAGAAGATGGAGAGGAGAGCGGGTGGTTTTGCAATGGAGAAGAGGGAGATGTGGGACAGTGGTTTTGGAATGGAGATGATGGAGAGGAGAGGTGGTTTTGCAATGGAGAAGAGGGAGAGGAGCATGTGACAGCGATTTAGGATTAGACGAGAGGGTCGGCGTGCTGTGACTGGACCAAAATCAAAATCAATTTACCCTTCAATTAAGAAAGCGACCCCACATTAACTAGTCTCCCTTTTATTCTGGGTCATAATTGACCATGATTTTCACAAATAAAATATATGTTATACTTTGCAAAAATAATATAATTTGAAAGTACATTCAGATACGAACCAAACATTACAATTTCTGGTGACATGCATTCACATTTTTCTTGTCAAATACCGTGGTCAAACTTTGACCCAAAATACGCAAAACAAAAAAATACTTCCAAGACCAGCGCCGCTCCTCTCCTCTTAAACCACTGCCACTCCTCTCCTGTTCCAATCTAAATCCAGCGCCGCTCCTCTCCCATTCTAATCCAAAACCAGCGCCGCTCCTCTGCCATTCTAATTCAAAACATGCGCCGCTCCTCTCCTCTTCCATTCAAAAACCACCGCCGGCGAGTGAAGGTGTTGTGGAGAAGTAGATCGATGAAGGAGTACAACCGATACGTGAGGATCGCAGACGATGACCCTGTGAAGCTAGCTAGGATGTTGGAGATACAGTCTTGGTTTGAAAACAAGGACCAACTAGCGGTGATAACGACATCCATGGCCAAATATCTGCAACAAAGCGAAAAGGCGGCGATACTTGTGAAGGGAGTCGCACCGGAGTTGATAGAGCTGCTCCTCTGGGCCATGGAGCAAACAGATTCACCGAATCCGATCGTGAGGCAGCAGTGGTGGGAGTATCGATCCCAGATGGAGCATCCACCAGAGATTGAAGGATCGAGCATCTAAAGGGTGTCGTTTGCGAGGGTGTCGTGCCAGAGCGAGCCGGTGGAGTCTTCATCGACCGAACCCAACTTCAAGAGGAGAAAAGCAGTTGGTTCGATGACGCTTCCCCGCCATCCTCTCCCTTGCCGTTCACATCGCCTCACGGGGCGGCTGTCTGCTGCCGAGGAATAGGAGGCGACTGCCCCCCAGCCCAATAGTCGGGCAGGTTGTGAATTGTTAGGAGGAGCTTAGGGTTGTCAGTATTTGCAGGTTGTGAATTCTGTTTTGTGTTGTGTATTTTGAGAGTACTTTCATATATGAATGTCTTTTGAATTTCAAATTTGCAGTATTGAGCATATGAAGTATTTTATGAATTCTAGAGATCTATTTTTAGCACTTAAAAATGTAGTTTCATAGGAGTATAAAAGTGCAGAGAATGTGATTCTCAGAGAAGAAACTACAAGTTTCAGTTTCAGATAAGAAACTGCAAGTTCAGTTTGAGATAAGAAACTCTAACTTTCAGAGGCAGAGCATTTATATTAACATTGCCTTTTCAAACAGGGATAACATCATGTTGGAAGTTTTATTCATGGTCGAAAATGGAACTACCAGCCAGTTAACATCATGCTAATCAACATTCATGCATAGCACGTCTTCATATGATGCACAATAAAAAATATATGCTATTTTCAAAATGCCCACACAATGTCAAGTGTGCGAAAAACAAAGAAAATGAGGGATGAAGTTTTGGCAAGTGTAGGATGTGGTGTGCGTAGATGACAATGGGGACCGACATGTCAATAATGGCAGAGGAAAAAAATTTGGAGATATTTTCCCTGCATCAGGTGGAATCGAACCCGGGCAAAACAACGGTCGGGTAGTGTCACTTGGCCACTGGGCTAGGTCGGTAGTTTCGGTACAAATAAGGCATTGCCTCAGGTGGTCTGATCTCGTCCTACGCCTTTGTGCGCTCGCCGCGCCGCCGCTGTCTGTCGTTGTGAACAGCTGAACAAACGAGAGGAATTTGGAGAGGACTGTACATGGAGAGGTGGACAGTTGGGACCCACCAGGTCTATGGCCGCACGCAAGCAAGTGCCTCATTGAAAAAATACTTCCTCCTAATGCTATACTGACGTTGGGGCCCACGGGTTTGTAAACATAGTTACATTTTTAGGTGCTTCAACGTAGTTACTAAAGGAGATAAATTTACAACGAAGCCAGGGAGCTGGCAGGTATCATTTATTATCACTAGGGCAGCAAGTATCAGCTGGGTTTTGGGCTGCCCGTCTAGGCTTTCTTTTTTAACATGTTCAACCCACGACATGCCGGTTTGTATTTTCTTGAGGGCCATCATGTATCAACCGGCCTATGGACCTCGCATCCGAGGTTTTATTTTTCCTAAAACATCGGCAGCCCAACTTTTGTATTTTTTAAACAAAACGCACATGTTTGTTCTATTAATCTATATAAGAATAGGAACGCCTGGTCCAACTTATGTTACCCTTCTAACTATATTATATATATTTAAATTATTTTATATGTTATTATATATTATTGTTATTGTCATCGTATATTTAAAAGATACTTACATATGTAAGAAAACAATATTCCACATCTCATTAACTTATAAAAATAATTTCTTAACAATAAAATCCTGGATTTTTTTGGCAACGAAATTCCTCATGATTGTGTACAAAAGCTTGGTAAGATTTAAGGACCAATGTAATAATAAATCACTTATTATTTAAATATATTTATAACAAAATGCTCAGCCCCTGTTTATTTTTTGATAACATTGCTGCGCCCAACCCAACATTATAGTTAGAATCAGCCCAGCAAAATCGTGTATTTCAAGAAAGTGCAAATGGCCTATAATTTTTTAGGAAAACAATAAATGGGCCGCATGGACGCTACATTATTTGTTCACCCATCCTAGCAAATGGACTGTAATTCTTAAAAAGAAGATCAAATTGACTGTAAATTCTGAAAAAAATTGGTTGAATATGTGCCACATTTTTGGAGGTTGAAATGTGGGCCAGTATGTCGAAGCCAATGCAAGTCATTGTCAACTTAGTCAACAAATGATTCTAACATCGTTAGCCGTTGGATTTACATCCAACGACTGACATCCATCTTCAATCTTTCGTCTTCTTCCTCCAGCGCCACCACGACCACCTGCTCCCGCCTCCTGCTGCTAGCAGCTCTGCTTAGCACGCTTCGCTGTGAAGCGCTACCACACCGCCGGCCAGGCCATCCCTCCATCCCTTCACACCTCCTGTTCTTCTCCACCGACTGCCTAACCACACCGCACCAGAACTAGTTAATTCTCGTAAACCTCTCCGTCTATGACTCCACTCCCACGTCTTCCCATCTCCGACTCGTTGCTGTCCGGGGCCTCGCCATCGTCCACCACCTTGGATGTGCTCGGCGCAGCGTGGTTAATGTGGTCAAGGAACGACATCCATCAGAAGTGGACTGTACATGGAGAGGCTGACAGCTGGGTCCACAGCCGCACACAAGGAAATGCCTCCTTATTACACGGAAAATAATGATTCCTCCACCTGACAGCTGGGACCCACCGGAAGGCCTTTGTATTTCGCGAAAAAACGTTCCCCCCACTGACAGCTTGGACCCACTAGCTATATCTTCGCATGCAAGGAAGTGCCTCCTTATTATGCACAAAAAATGAATACTCCCCTGCTATCTGGGACCCACCATAGTGGGAGGCTGAGTTATTGGCCTACTAAGTTGACGCGGGCGGAGGGCTTTGTCAACTTAGTCAATATGAACGATTCTAGCTCCAGTGACCGTATGATGTCCATCCAATGGCCGTAGTGCTTCTTCAACCTCTGGTCTTCTTGCTCCAGCCGTTCAAACCAGCGCTGGTCGTGCCGCCTGCTCCTGCCTCCCGTGGCCGGCTGTGCTGTCACGGAGGGCTCACCGCCCCTACTATTCCCACCGCTGGCCAGGACCTGCGGCGACAGCAGCCTCACACTGCAGCTGAACTAGTGAACCCTCGTACTCCTCTCTGTGTGGGCATCCAGTGCCACGTCTTCCCCGGCTCCGCGTCGTCCCCTTCCTAGGCCTCGCCGTCGCCCATCGCCTTGGTGCTCTCGGTGCAGCGTGGTCAATGTGGTCAAGGAACAACTTCCATCAGAAGAGTACTATACGTGGAGAGGCTGACAGCTTGGTCTACAGTCGCAGCAATGAAGTGCCTCCTTATTACACGCAAAATAATGATTCCTCCACCTGACAGCAGGGACCCATCGGACGGGCCACCGTATTTTGCAAAAAAATCATTCCCCCCTGACTATTGGGACCCACCAGCTACATCTTCGCACGCAAGGAATTGCGTGATAGTCGGGACCCACCTGGTCGAAGCGTACGTAGCGTTGTCATTCTGGTCGCGAACCTGTACATACATACGATCGGTCTGTCTGCAGGCTGCAGCGATGAACCATGGTCGTGTAAGGAAAGGCACGTGCCGTAGTATAGGCATGCATGTGTTGTAGTAGAGGCGCGCACGTAGCATGTCACGCAGTCCCGTTAATATCGTGTACATGTACGTACAGCCAGGGTGCAAGAAAGTAAATACGGCCATGTACGTACATACGGGTGAGGTCTCGAACGCCTACTCGCGCATACATACAGCCAGGGCTCGTGTACATGGGTGGGTCGGAATGGAGAAACTGCGTCATCATGTTCATCGGGAGCCAACCAGCTTGGACGGAACAGCCGATCGAAACGAGGCCCGGCGTACCACAGAACGGAGCAAACGACCTTGTGTTCGACCGGCCACGGTCGAAATGGGATCCTGTTCATCGGGAGGGGTCTGGCGTACCGCAAAAGGGAGGAAATGGACTTGTCTTGGACCTCCTATGGTCGAAACGGGGTCCTGGTGATCGGGAGGGGTGTGGCGTACCGCAAAACGGGGGACGAACTTGTGTTGGAGCGCTATGGTCGAAACGGGGGTCCTGTTCATCGGGAGGGGTGTGGCATACTGCAAAACGGGACTCCATAGGATATAATGTTCATCTCCACCGTCGACAGCCTCCACGGGCCACTGTTCATCCACCGTCGACCTCCTCCAGCCTCCTCTCGCGACTGTTCATCCACGGCGTCTTCCCTCCTGCCTCCACCAGCCACTGTTCATCCACGGGCTCCTATTCATCCAACCTCCACCGCTTCTCCACCGGCTACTATTCAACCAGCCCTCTCCATGGGGTCCTGTTCAACCACCCATCCATGGGCTACTATTCATCCAGCCCTCCACGGGGTCCTGTTCATCCAGCGGCAATGACCTCTACTACCATGGGCTCCTGTTCATCCAACTCCCCACCGGGAACTGTTCATCCAGCCCCCCCAACAACGCTCACTATCCATCATGGGAAGGAGGCAGCAGGTTCAATTGGCTTCAGTTAGCAGCAGTAGCGAAGGAATCACTCGGGTTCAGTTAACAGCAAGGGATCGATCGGGGTTTAGTAACACAGCTAGTGCAATCGCTCGGGTTCAGTTAGAGCCCAACGCCTCGCTCGGGTTCAGTTACAGCGCAACGCCTTGCACACACGCGCGTACGTGTATGAGAGAAACCCGCAAACCTCCGTGCATCCCTCGGCCCCAACAACCCACTGTAACCGGGAACTCCCTGATTTTTTCCTCGCCCTTGTTTCTCCCACATTTTTTTCCGTCATGGACGGTCCAAAGAATGTCATGCAGCTGCGTCTCCGGCCCGCCCAAAACGAAAAGCCCATTTTCTGTCATGATTTTTTCTGTCATAGAAGTAGGCGCCCACCACATCTATGATGATACTGGGTTTTGTCACAATTATCGTCATAGAAGTATCATAAGCATGACAGAAAAAAATCCGTTTGGCCCAAAATATCACGTATGTGTCTTTTTTTGTAGTGTCTCATCAAGATAAGCACATTTCAAAGTGTCTAGCAATTGTTTTACTTCAAACACAGGATCACCTTTAGGTGGAGGAGGACCTCCTAGAGTTTCAATAGGCAAATTGTGTTTAAGTAGAGGACGTTGTTCAAAGAAAATCTTATCTATTTCATTTCTTTCAAGCATATATAAATCATTTTCATGGTCTAGCATATATTATTCTAGAGGATCAGTAGGAGGAACTGCAATAGAAGCAAGACCAATTATTTTATCCTTACTAGGCAATTATTTTTTATGAGGTTTTCTACTAAACTTGGAAAAAATAAACTCATGAGACTCATCACCAAACCTAACACCGACAGTTTGTTTCTCACAATCTATTTTAGCATTAACGGTGTTCAAGAAAGGTCTACCAAAGATAATGGGACAAAAATCATCTTGTGGGGAACCAAGAACAAGAAAATCAGTAGGGTATTTTATTTTCCCACACAAGACTTCAACATCTCTAACAATCCCAATTGGTGAAATAGTATCTCTATTAGCAAGTTTTATAGTAACATCTATGTCTTCTGTCTCCACGGGTGCTATGTCATTCATAATTTCTTGATATAAGGTAAAGGGAATAGCACTCACGCTAGCACCTAGGTCGCATAAACCATGATAACAGTGATCTCCTATTTTAACTAAGACAATGGGCATGCCAACAACAGGTCTAGGTTTATCCTTTTTATCTGGTTTGGCAATTCTAGCAGCTTCATCACAGAAGTAAATAGCATGCCCATCTATCTTTTCTTCTTGGAGATCCTTTACCATAGCAACACTGGGTTCTACTTTGATTTGTTCATCAGGTTTAGGTGTTCTAATATAACTTTTGTTGACCATAGTTGAAACTTTAGCATGTTCCTTCATCCTAACAGGGAAAGGTGGTTTCTCAATATAAGCAGTAGGAACAAGTGGATGAACATTATAAATAATAGTTTCTTCTTTAGTTATTATCGGTTCTTTAATTTCTTCTTTAATAGGTGGGTGATATTCAAGCCACTTCTCTTTAGGGAGATCAACATGAGTAGCGAAAGAATCACAAAAGGAGGCTACTATCTCAGAGTCAAGTCCATATTTAGTGCTAAAGTTTTTAAAAGCATCAGTATTCATAAAAGATTTAACACAATCAAACTTAAGCTTAATACCTGACTCTTTACCTTCTCGAGTTCCCAATGTTCAGAGTTGTGTTTAATTCTTTTCAAAATATCCCACCGGAATTCAATAGTCTTCTTCATAAAAGAACCAACACAATAAGTATCAAGCATGGATCGATCATTATGAGAAAGCCGAGCATAAAAATTCTGGATAATAGTTTCTCTTGAGATCTCATAATTGGGGCATGAATATAACATTGACTTAAGCCTCCCCCAAGCTATAGAGATAATTTCTCCTTCACGAGGCCAAAAATTATATATGTAATTCCGATCATGATGAACTAGATGCATAGGATAATTTTTTTTTGGCGAAACTCCAATTTCAATCGATTCCAGTTCCAAGATCCAATATCATCGCATAGCCTATACCACGCAAATGTTTTTACCTTCAAAGATAAAGATACAACTTTCTTCTTAACTTCATCTCTGGGTAAACTTGCAGGCTTAAATAACCCACAAATTTGTTCCACATATATCAAGTGCATATCACGATGTTCGGTTCCATCTCCTACATAAGTATTAGCTAGTTGTTTTTCTATCATACCTGAAGGAATTTCATATTCAATATTTTCATTAGGTGCAGTAGGTTGCGGGGTAACTAATTGTGGTTCCGATCGAGGTGAAGATACCCCGAACAAACCCCTCAAAGGATTATTGTCCATAGTAGGAAGTGACAATAAATTTCAGCACGTAGTAATAATTTTTCCTTACCGATTTCCACTTACCAAGAGCGCTTCATTCCCCGGCAACGGCGCCAGAAAAATAGCCTTGATGACCCACTAGTATATGGGATCAATTGTAGCCTTTTCGATAAGTAAGAGTGCCGAACCCAACGAGGAGCAGAAGGAAATGACAAGTGGTTTTCAGCAAGGTAATGTCTACAAGTCCTGAAATTGTAAGTAACATAGTGGTTTGATAGCAAGATAATTTGTAACGAGCAAGTAACGATAATAGTAACAAAAGTACAACAAGGTAGCCCAATCCTTATGAGGCAAAGGACAGGCCAAAAAGGTCTCTGATGTCTACTATGCAACTTTATTCTTGTAGACACGTGTTGGGCCTCCAAGCGTAGAGTTTTGTAGGACAGTAGGAATTTTCCCACAAGTGGATGACCTAAGGTTTATCAATCCGTGAGAGGGTTAGGATGAACATGATCTCTCTCACACGACCTACAACCAAATACAAGAAATCTCTTGTGTCCCCAACACACCCAATACAATGGCAAATTGTATAGGTGCACTAGTTCGGCGAAGAGATGGTGATAAAAGTGTAATATTGATGGTAGAAATATATTTTATAATCTGAATAAATAAAAAACAGCAAGGTAGCAAATAGTAAATGGGCACAAAAATGGTATTGCAATTCTTGAAAATGAGGCCTAGGGTCCGTACTTTCGCTAGTGCAATCTCTCAACAATGCTAATATAATTGGATCATATAACCATCCATCAACATGCAACAAAGAATCACTCCAAAGTTCCTATCTAGCGGAGAACATAAGACGGAATTGTTTGTAGGGTATGAAACCACCTCAAAGCTATTCTTTCCAATCAATCTATCCTAGAGTTCATACTAAAATAGCCACGAAGCTATTCTTTCCGATCGATCTAACCAAGAGTTCGTACTAAAATAACACCAAAGCAAATTCAGATTCATAATATTCAATCCAACACAAAGAACTTCAAAGAGTACCCCAAGATTTCTATCGGAGAAACAAAGACAAGAATGTGCATCAACCCCTATGCATAGATTACCCCAATGTCACCTCGGGAATCTGCGACTTGAGTGCCAAAGCATATATCAAATGAATCAATACGATACCCCATTGTCGCCACAAGTACTCAATTGCAAGACATATATCAAGTGTTCTCAAATCCATAAAAGTATTCAATCCGATAACAACGAAATCTCAAAGGGAAAAACTCAATTCATCACAACAAGATAGAGAGGGGAAAACACTATATGATCCAACTATATTAACAAAGCCCGCGATACATCAAGATCGTGACATCTCAAGAACACGAGAGAGAGAGAGAGATTAAACACATAGCTACTGGTACAAACCCTCAGCCCCGAGGGTGGACTACTCCCTCCTCATCGTGGTGTCCGCCAGGATGATGAAGATGGCCACCGGAGATGATCCCCCCCTCCGGAGGGGTGCCGGAAAGGGTCTAGATTGGCTTTCGGTGGCTACAAAGCCTTGTGGCGGTGGAAATTCTGATCTAGGTTAACCCCGAAGGTTTTTGGAATATTTGGGAATTTATAGTGCAAATAAGGGGTGCGGGAGGCCATTGAGGTGAGCACAACCCATCAGGGTGCGCCTGGGAGCCCAGGCATGCCCTAGTGGGTTGTGCCCCCCTTAGGGCACCCCCAGGTGTAGCTCTGGCCCATCAGGTGTCTTCTGGTCCATAAAAATTCTCCAAAAAGTTTCGCAGTGTTAGGACTCGTTTGATATTGATTTCCTACGATGTAAAAACAAGCAAAAAACAACAACTGGCACTTGGCACTGGGTCAATAGGTTAGTCCCAAAAAATGATATAAAGTTGCTATAACATGATTGTAAAACATCCAAGGATGATTATATGACAGCATGAATACTTCATAAATTATAGATACGTTGGAGAGGTAGCATCCCCAAGCTTAATTCCTACTCATCCTCGAGTAGGTAAATGATAAAAGAAATAACTTATGAAGTGTGAATGCTAGCGAAGTGCACAATTTTGATCAATAAGAATTTCAATCACTTTTGCTAGCATCATGACAACAACTCTTTCTCATGTTAAAGTAGCAACCAATTCACATGTTAAGGTTCAAATAATGAATTCTCTTGAAATTCAACAACTTATGTTCTCAGTCACCAAGCAATTGTAATTTAACTTGTTCAACGGAGTCTAAGTAAGAGTTCCACACACTCAACCATCATATAGTCTTCTATGATTGCTAACACTCATCGGATACACATGAGAAAAACGTTTCAACCAGACACATAGAAAGGTAGGGGCTTATTGTTTTGCCTCCCAACATATTCACCTCAAGGGTGATGTCAACAATAATAACTCATGCTACCCATATCCAACTGGATATTTGTGCCTAGATCTTTGCTCACCACATGATGCTTGCCAAAAGAGAAATAAAAAGGAATAGAGAGAAAAACATTGACTCTTTGCATAAAAGTAAATACTGAAAAGTAAAAGATAGGCCCTTCGCAGAGGGAAGAGGTAGCCATGCGCTTATTTATTTGTATGCTCGACCCCTTAGTGCAAAAGAACATCACATTATATTTCCCCTTATGATAGCAACCTTTATTATGTAGCCTATCGCTTTTATTCTCTGCCATCACAAGTTCGTACAACGCTCAGTTTTCTCTTACACTAAATGATCTAACACTTTTAGAAGAACTTTTTATTGCCTTATTGCACCGATGACAACTTATTTGAAGGATCTTATTCAATCCTTAGGTAGGTATGGCGGACTCTTGAAATTAAGATTTGGATATAAGGTTTTTTGGGTGCACAAGTAGTATCTCTACTTGGTGCGGAATTTTTGGCGAGCAAAGATGGGGGGCAAGCACCACATGTTGAAGGATCTTTGACAATATAACTTCTATGTGAATATGAACAAACATAAACCATTACATTGTCTTCCTTGTCCAATGTCAACAATTTTGGCATTTAATATTTTGATGGGGGCTCACAATCACAAAAGATTCCAAGATAGTGTATTTGTATATGAAAGTTCTCTTTCTTATACTAATTATTCGTGAATTGCTTGTATAACCAATATTGTGATTGTCAAGCATCAAAATATTTCACTTTATAAACCCAATGTGAAGCTACCACTAAGCATGATATGATTTCAACTTCATGACATTCAATTTATTCAACAATTTACTCATAGGATATAAGTGAAACACAAGAGTACATGACAAGCTACTCCAAAAAGATATAAGTGAACATCATGAGCATAATATTTTTTATCCCAAATTAATTTAAGTGAAGAAGGAGAGAATTTCTTCAAAAATACTAAAGCACACCGTGCTCAAAAATATATAAGTGAAGAACTAGAGCAATTCCACAGAAAAGAGCTTCATTGACGGGATGTGAATGCCGCTTACCTAGCCCCCCTGGTAACTATATGAGGAATCTATTTTATTTAAAAACTTTGAGATCTAAGTATTTTATTAAAACAGCAAGCAAAATGGAAATTAAATGATATTCTAAGAATAGCACAACTCATGTGAAGAAGCAAAAACTTGGGCTCAACCGATACAAACCGATAATTGTTGAAGAGGAAAGGTGGGATGCCTATCGGGGCATCCCCAAGCTTAGATTCTTGAGAATTCTTGAAATATTGTCTTGGGGTGCCTTGGACATCCCCAATATTGAGCTTTTGTGTCTCCTTGATTCTTCTCATATCACAGTTTTCCTAAATCTCAAAATCTTCATCCACACAAAACTCAACAAGAACTCGTGAGATAAGTTAGTATAAACCAATGCAAAAACCTTATCATTCTCTACTGTAGGAAATCAATAAAATTATTATTGAAAATTGCATACTAAATGCCTCTGCATATTTAATACTCCTATCCTCAAATAGGATCATTAAACGAGCAAACCTATGCAAACAATGCAAACATAACAGCAATCTGCCAAAACAGTATAGTCTGCAAAGAATTCAAGAGTATCAATACTTCTTGAACTCCAAAGATTATGAAAATTTACTACACTGTCGAAAATTTATCAGAGGTTATTTTGCAACAAGTTTCAACATTTTATCACATTCTGACTTTTCTAGGGATTTTTTGCAACATCGTTAACTTTCTACTTTCAAACAGCTACATGTAGACTTGCAAAATAAGCATGGTAAAGGCTATCCTTGACACTTTTATTGAAATAATAGATTCAAAACATTATTCTAAATAACATAATGCAAATCCTAACAAAATAAAATGACGCTCCAAGTAAAACTCATATCATGTGACGAATGAAAACATAGCTCCATGTGAGGTTACTGATAATGTTGCAGACGAAAGAGGGGATGCCTTCCGGAGCATCCCCAAGCTTAGTTGCTTGGATATTCCTTGAGTATTACCTTGGGGTGCCTTGGTTATCCCCAAGCCTAGGGT
Source organism: Triticum urartu (assembly GCF_003073215.2). Taxonomy (NCBI): domain Eukaryota; kingdom Viridiplantae; phylum Streptophyta; class Magnoliopsida; order Poales; family Poaceae; genus Triticum; species Triticum urartu. Next base: position 494,181,464 of record NC_053026.1, on the reverse strand, counting down.
CTTGTCACTCCTAATTCTCCTCATGTCGACATCTCACCCAAGATTTGAAAACTTCAATCACACAAAACTTAACGAAACTTTGTGAGATAAGTTAGTACGATAAAGAGCAAACCATTTCACTTTTGGTAATGTAAAAGACAATATTCATAATTGTTCTCAAACAATGACTACTGTATCACATCATTTACACAATTTATATTGAGCAATATAAGCCATAGAAACTAGAAAACAAGCAAACTATGCATTGAAAACAGAGTCTGTCAAAAACAGAACAGTCTGTATTAATCTGTACTCCAACCATATTTCTGCGACTCCAAAAATTCTGAAAAATAGTAAAACCTGGGAAATTTGTCTATTAATCATCTTCAAAAATAATCAGCATTTTATCACGCTTCTTTTAAAAATGAGAATTGTTTTCCTGAGTGCAGAAGTTTCTGTTTTTTAGCAAGATGAAATCAACTACCACTGTAAGCCATCCCAAAGGTCTTACTTGGCACTTTATGGAAACAAAAGCAATAAGACATGATTACTAAAGTAGCCTAATCATGTGAACACACAAAAACAGTAGGGGTAAATGTTGGGTTGTCTCCCAACAAGCGCTTTTCTTTAATGCCTTTTAAGCTAGGCATGATGATTTCAATGATGCTCACATAAAAGATAAGAATTGAAACATAAAAAGAGCATCATGAATGACATGACAAGAACATTTAAGACTAACCCACTTCCTATGCATAGGGATTTTGTGAGCAAACAACTTATGGGAACAAGAATCAACTAGCATAGGAAGGCAAAACAAGCAAAACTTCAAGATTTTCAATACATAGAGAGGAAACTTGATATTATTGCAATATGTAAAAGAATATGTTACCCTCACATAATAATTTCCGGTGGCATCATGAATGAATTCAACAAAATAGCTATCACATAAAGCATTCTTTTCATGATACATAAGCATAGAAATTTTCTCACTCTCCACATAAGAAAATTTATTCTCATGAATAGTAGTGGAGCAAACTCACCAAAATAACTATCATGAGAGTGAAAATTAAAATCATGATGACAAGTTTCATGGTTATAATCATTCTTTATAGCATACATGTCATCACCATAATCATCATAGATAGCATCTTTGTTATCATAATCAATTGCAACCTCCTCCAAAATAGTGGATTCATCATTAAATAAAGTCACGACCTCTCCAAATCCACTTTCATCAATATAATCATCATAAATAGGAGACATGAAATCATCATAATAAATTTTCTCATCAAAACTTGGGGGGACTAAAAATATCATATTCATCAAATATAGCATCGCCAAGCTTATGGCTTTGCCTATCATTAGCATCATGGATATTCAAAGAATTCATACTAACAACATTGCAATCATGCTCATCATTCAAATATTTTGTGCCAAACATTTTATTGACTTCTTCTTCTAACAGTTGAGCATAATTGTTTCGATCCATCATTTTCAAGAAAAATATTATTAAGATGATCAATAATATGACCAACCTCAATTTCATTTTTTGTAGTTTTCTTTTCATAAACCAAACTAGTGATAAAACAAGAAACTAAAAGATTCGATTGCAAGATCTAAAGATATACCTTCAAGCACTCACCTCCCTGGCAACGGCGCCAGAAAAGAGCTTGATGTCTACTATGCAACTTTATTCTTGCAGACACGTGTTGGGCCTCCAAGCGCAGAGTTTTGTAGGACAGTAGAAATTTTCCCTCAAGTGGATGACCTAAGGTTTATCAATCCGTGAGAGGTGTAGGATGAAGATGGTCTCTCTCAAAACGACCCTGCAACCAAATACAAGAAATCTCTTGTGTCCCCAACACACCCAATACAATGGCAAATTGTATAGGTGCCCTAGTTCGGCGAAGAGATGGTGATGAAAGTGTAATATTGATGGTATAAATATATTTTTATAATCTGAATAAATAAAAACAGCAAGGTAGAAAATAGTAAACGGGCACAAAAATGGTATTACAATGCTTCAAAATGAGGCCTAGGGTCTGTACTTTCGCTAGTCAATCTCTCAACAATGCTAATATAATTGGATCATATAACCATCCCTCAACGTGCAACAAAGAATCACTCCAAAGTTCCTATCTAGCGGAGAACATAACACGGAATTGTTTGTAGGGTATGAAACCAACTCAAAGCTATTCTTTCTAATCAATCTATCCTAGAGTTCGTACTAAAATAACACGAAGCTATTCTTTCCGATCGATCTAAAAAAGAGTTCGTACTAAAATAACACCAAAGCAAATTCAGATTCATAATATTCAATCCAACACAAAGAACTTCAAAGAGTGCCCCAAGATTTCTACTGGAGAAACAAAGACAAGAATGTGCATCAACCCCTATGCATAGATTACCCCAATGTCACCTCGAGAATCCACGAGTTGAGTGCCAAAGCATATATCAAGTGAATTAATACGATACCCCATTGTCACCATGAGTATTCAACTGCAAGACATATATCAAGTGTTCTCAAATCCATAAAAGTATTCAATCCGATAACAACAAAATCTCAAAGGGAAAAACTCAAATCATCACAACTAGATAGAGAGGGGAAAACACCATATGATCCAACTATATTAACAAAGCCCGCGATACATCAAGATCGTGACATCTCAAGAACACGAGAGAGAGAGAGAGATTAAACACATAGGTACTGGTACATACCCTCAGCCTCGAGGGTGGACTACTCCCTCCTCATCGTGGTGGCTGCCGGGATGATGAAGATGCCCATCGGAGATGATTCCCCCCTCCGGCAGGGTGCCGAAAAGGGTCTAGATTAGTTTTCGGTGGTTACAGAGCCTTGCGGCGATGAAACTTTTAATCTAGGTTAACCCTGAAGGGTTTCGGAATATTTGGGAATTTATAGTGCAAAGAAGGGGTACGGGAGGCCACCGAGGTGAGCACAACCTACCAGGGCATGCCTGGGGGCCCAGGCACGCCCTGGTGGGTTGTGCCCCCCTCGGGGCACCTCCGAGGTGCAGCTCTGTCCCATCGGGTGTCTTCTGGTTCATAAAAATTCTCCAAAAAGTTTCACGGTGTTTGGACTCCGTTTGATATTGATTTCCTGCGATGTAAAAAACAAGCAAAAACAGCAACTGGCGATTGGCACTGGGTCAATAGGTTAGTCCCCAAAAATTATATAAACTTGCTATAAAATGATTGTAAAACATCGAGGAATGATAATATAACAGCATGAGTACTTCATAAATTGTAGATACGTTGTAGACGTATCAGTCTCTTATAATAAGCAAAGCGTTCTTGAGGGCACACGGGAATTTCATCTAGTCACTTTCATCATGTTGATTCGATTCGTGTTCGCTACGTTGATAATTTGATATGTGGGATGGACCGGTACTTAGATGTTGTTATTACTTGAACAAACCTCCTACTTATGATTAACCCCCTCGCAAGCATCTGCAACTACGAGAAAAGTATTAATAATTAATTCTAACCATAGCATTAAACTTTTCGATCCAATCGGTCCCTTACGGAATAGCGCATAAACTAGGGTTTAATCTTCTGTCACTCTCACAACCCATCATCTAATAACTCACTACTAGGAAAAGGCCTACTAGTGGCGCACCTATTTTGCCTACTAATGGCACACTATAGGTGCGCCACTAGTATCACGCCATTAGTATTTTTTACTAATGGCGCACCTGCGGTGCGCCATTAGTATCTGGTATACTAATGGCGCACCATGCAGTGCGCCATTAGTATAGCCCACGGTGCGCCATTAGTATGCCTCCCAGGGGGCCATATTTACCCATGTGCTTTGGCATACTAATGGCACACTAGTGGATGATGCGCCATTAGAGTCCTTTTTGCAGTGCGCCATTAGTGTGCTGAGTGGTGCGCCACTAGTATGAATATTAGGGATTTTTTTTCTTTTCTGATATTTGCACAGGTTAAAAAACATATTACTGCACATAATATAGAGAGCACAACATATAAACATCAGATTTATCGAATACAATAGAAGATTAGTCTCCAAATACAATTCATCATATTAGTCTCTGAATTTAAAATATCGAACAAAGTTATAACATTACAAGTCTCAAAACCATGAGTAGCGAGTTTGTTTTCACATTACAAGTCGATATTGATCATCTAAACTACCATCACATAGAAGAGAGTTGCGGTCATCACGATGAGCATCATCGCGATGAAACTGGTCTTCATCCGGTTCCTCCAATGCTCCCTCCTCTCTCCCTCTAGATAGCGCGTGTATCTAACTTCCGCCTCCGCCCTAGTGGTGTACCCTTTGTAACTATTACCGCTGAAATGGTGAACCTGTCTCCGACACTCCTCGCAGTCGCCGTAGACTCCGGGAACCTTGCCCTTGTACACGACATACGACGACATCTCTATGCACTAGCCAAACAAAACGTTAGTAACAATTCACAGACAATACATAAGCAATATATAAGTATGCAACAAAAGGATTGGAAGAGAAAAGCAACACATTAATAGCATGATTCATGGTCCTACTAATAAATAGCATCGATTACATACAAGTTGAACGACTGTCCAAACCAAAGAGACATAGAAGTTCATTAAAGTTTAATTACAACATGAGCCAATCGATGTTTCAGAACTACACATAGCATCACTACTTTCGACTCGACTCAGGGACCGGAGCATCGATGAAGCCGCCGTCTCTCGTGATGGTCATGAAATCGCGGGCGTTGTAAGCCTGCATTTGTAGCGTTGTGTCTATCTCACTATTGGACGGTTGATATCTGAGATAGAACTGCCCCGAGGAACGAAGGACATCTTGATGGATGATTTCCGCAAACTCCGACTGGATGCGAAAGAATTCTTGTCTGATGTTCGCGTCCTGGATTGCCGACAATCTTGCGGCCCAATCTTTGAGATTATTTGGTAGTAGAAGGTGATCATGGTCCCGTACAATCGCCCGCATGTGATGGAAGGCGTAGTAGGCATCCTTATGACCGCCAGGTGGCTGCTTGATGCAAGGGAACGTCGTAGTGTTGGCGAACACGTGCTTGCCATACCTACGAACTGGCCTGGTGAAGGTGCCTCTAGATCTGGCATAGCCGGGGAGAACATCATCAAGAACTTTCTTGATATTTGTGTAGTCTTTCTTTGACTGACGGTCTGAGTCAAAATACGTGGCCATGGAATATTTTGGGCTTAAGAGGATGAGTGTGGAATGTGTGTCACTGCACAAAACACGGAATGTTAGAAAAAAAAGAACGATCGAAATCTAAGAAATCATATGTTACGGGGCAGTGAGGGGATGACTTACTCAGGAAAGGCACGAGGAAGTTATCCTTATCTGGGTTTGCCAGAATGACGCCTTCGAGGTAAGAACTCATGACTTGCCGGTCCCCAGCGCTGCCCAAGATCTTGGCACGCATGTAGAAGGGGTCGACTATCACGATGTCCGGGGTCTTGTCTCTAATGATCCGCATCTCCATACTCAGCGAAAATAGCCAAACGAAGGTGTAGTGCAGCGGATGAAGGTTAAACATAGCGAAGATGTCATCAAACCGCAGGAAGATCGTACCCCCGATGGCGTTATCCACAAAGCCCTTGCCCTCTGGCACCTTGGCCACGAAAACCGGGCATGCCACATCATTCTCGGAGAGACGTCGCTTCTCCAAAGAAAGAACACTGTCATGCAGACTCCGCATAGCACCGGTTGCAGCATTGAGCAGATTAGTCGGTAGCATCGGCCTACTCGCCACATGCACCCTCCTCGAGATATCCTTAGGTGAAGGTGGACCGTCCTGAGCACAGACCGTACTCGATGCCGGCTGGCTGGCACCCTCCGGGACCGAGTTCAACTCCCGGACGGATCGCAGGGCGGTAGGCCTTGCTCGGCACGCTCCGCGTCCTCCTTGTCCCATATAGGCTCCGCCACTCTGTAACAGCCGGGACCGAGTTTGTGTTCCCCTAAGTTCAAGTCCCGCATCTTCTTTCCCTCACTGACTTGATTCGGAGGTTGCGTTGCTCTCGCACTTGATCTTCAACTCCTTGTTGTCACCTTTGTTGATCGAAGGATTTTTCGCCTTAATCTTCTCATAACTATCACCTTTGTCAATCATTATCTTCACCGCGCTTCTCCAAGTAGACAGGGCCGTCCTCATCGTCATGAGGTCGGCACTGTTCACTTTATTCCCTGAGAGGCGTGTGTTTACAAAGTCAGCGGGGAACTTGTATCGTTCGTGCAGCTTTGTGAAGAGGAGATTGCGCAAATTCCCTCGGTCCTTATGCCTTAGGTTATCGGTGTTGATCGATACGGTGCTCCGGAGAATGCACCCGAGCTGAATCGAGTACCCCTTGACTAATTCTTTGGGCGCCGTTGGATGCTCGTCGGAGTTCACTTGAGTAAATTCCTCCTTGACGGTGCGGAGCATGTTCTGGCGCTGGTCCTTCCGTTGCCTCTTCGATTGGCTGCCATCTGTGCGTGCGCTGCCATCATCAGTGGTGGCATCCTTAGTGGCACCATCAGTGGTGTCATCCCCGATGCCACTAGGGGTTGTGTAGTTAGGATCGGTGTCTTTCGCGGCGTCCTCATAGCGGTGAGGTTCTTCCTCCTTCTCCTGGGACAGCTCCAAGAATTGCTTGCCCGAACCGTCGGCCTCATCATTGTGGGCCATGTTTCGCTCTAAATAGGAAAAAAGTTTGGTCAAAAATTTGGTTATTATCAAGGAACAAGATCATGGTCTCATCATTTAGGGTTTGTCGACACTTAGGCATCCTAAAAGCTAAGCTTTTATGATTTAGGGTTTGTCGACACCGAGGCACCCTAAAAGCCTAAGCTTTCATCATTTAGGTTTTTATCAACACCGAGGCACCCTAAAAGCCAAGGTTTTATAATTTAGGGTTTGTCGACGCTGAGGCACCCTAAATGCTAAGTTATGTTTTCATCATTTAGGGTTTATCGATGCCGAGGCACCCTAGCTAGGTTGATGCTGAGGCAGTTGATCCTACTTAATTAAGTACTAAGATACCCCGGCCCATGCATTAGTCGTACCCCATATGTCCTATTTTTAGCAAAGTCGTGTTAAAATTCACGGAAAATTTCAGCATGACCTTTGCTGAAAATAGGACATATGGAGTACCCGAATTTGCCGGAACGGAAGTTAATCGACATTCCTGCAAACTCAAGGGCCTCTCAGGGTACCTGCAAAATCATCACGACACGATGGTCGGAGACATGACCTTTGCCTAACTGTTCTGAACTCCTGCCAAAACTGAACACAACATATACCAAGGAAAATCAACACTTCTAGATTCATATCAGACTAACAACCAACACTGCATAACAGTTCCATGTAGAATACAATGGTAGAATACAATCAACACTTCTTTGTGTCCATATCAACTACCTCAATAACCTGTCAATACTGAATATTAGAATTTTATAATTTAAAGCATCCTAAAGATATATAAAACTCCATTGCAAATGTGCCATGTCAATCAAAACCCCAATGGATGAGAACTACCATTCAATACAACAACTCTTACAAGTGAAGAACAGGTTCTCCAAAATGAGTAGAAAGGGAGCATGCTGACATCTATACAAGACAATAATGATTTACTACTCAATGGAACAGGGAAAGATAAACACGAGTCAATAAATTTACTACATCAAAAGGAGTAAAACTCAACAATGCAGCGCTATCTCTGAACCTAACCTTTGTTTAGCACACAAATTGTTTTCCGTAAAAGATGATCATCATCTTTACAGAATAAAGCAACACCCTGCACTAGCCTAAAAACAAGTGAAGTTTCACCCATATAAGAATAGGTGCAAACAAAATAATGACACTCAATTTAGATAGCAAAAAAGTGAACATCAAGTACTAGGGCACATTGACACTCCTGGTTTTCTACAAACACCAGGTACTAGGGCACACCAAAGTTCTGAAATTTGTGTGCCTAACTGAATTAACTGAATTTTCAGTAACCAAATAAACTAAATTTTCAAAACTGACAAATATTAATAGGTTGACTATTAAGTTCAACTATTAATAGATAGCATCAGCAATTCAACATTCAACTATTAAGTTCCAAATCCCTGAGGGGAGCACGGCCACGGGGGGCGGCAACCAGGAGCTGGGGCGCGGTGGTGTGACAGTCTACAGCAACGAAATCGAAGCAGGGGAGGGGAATTGGTGCAGCTCATCGAGAGGAAGACGATGGAGAGCTCGTGCGGGGCCGGGGTTGATGAGGTGATGCGGATCGATGGTGAGGCCGCGATGGCCGGAGGTGGAAGAAGACCTCGATCCGCATGATGCAGAGTCGTCGAGCTCGAACGGGTGGCCATAGATGACGTAGAAGACCACTGCAAAGCTCCTGGACTCCTTGGTGGGGTGCGGGGATGACGGTGGTCGTGGGGACGATGCGGTGACGGCGACGACCTAGTCGGCTGAAGCAGCGCGAGGGGAGGGGAAGTGGGGAGGTGCTAGGGTTTTCATAGGGGTCTGGCTCGGCCTTATCCAATAGGGGAGTCGGAGCGGGTGTGGAGCGGGCGCGGGGGTCGTCGAAGCGGGCACGGGGGTCGTCGGAGCGGGCGTGGCGAGGGAGGGAAGGGGATCTGGTGAGGGAGAGGGAAGGGGGATCGGGAAAAGGGGTATCCAGCTAGAGGGGGGAATGTTAGTAATGGCGCACCATCTAGGTGTGCGCCATAAAAACACTGATAGCAATGGCGCACCATCCTCTGGTGCGCCATTAGTAACTTTTTTTTGATAGCAATGGCGCACCCTCCTCTGGTGCGCCATTAGTAAATTTTTTTCATTACTTTTTGTTGCATCTAATAATTTGTTTTTTATCAAATTTGTTATTTTCATGGGGACTAGAATAGAAGATATCATCAAATATCATCAAATTTGTTTTTTTGAAAATATCATCAAGTTTGTTTTTTTAATTAAAAATATCATCAAATTTGTTATTTGAAAATATCATCAAAATTGTTATTTAAAAATATCATCAATATTTTTTTTTGGATTTTTAGTTGCATTCATTTGTGAATTGGTAAAACATTTATGAATATGAACAAATATCATCAAATTTGAAGAATATTCATGAATTCAAAAAGTTCCCATGAAATTTAAAAATATTCATGAGTTCAAAAAATATTAACAAATTCAATATTCATGAGGACTAGAATAGAAGAAATATCATTTCAAAATGTCGAAATACAATCGAGAAATGAAGACTATGATTTAAATACAATCGATCTTAGCTAGCTATCTTTTCACAATCTTCTAGCCCTTCTTTTTCGCAAATGGAGTTCTTCTGTTGAACGGACGTCCTCTAGGTAGGGTGGTCCTGCTTCTTCTTGTGGTGTATGGAACTTCATCGTCGTCGTCATGTTCCATCTTCGGGTCGCCGTACTTGTCGAAGTCTTGCTCATTGGCGACTCCATCCATTCCGATGATCTTCCTTTTGCCTCTCCTCATGACAACACGACTGGGCTTTGACGGGTCGGTAATGAAGAAGCATTGATCCACTTGGGAAGGCAATACCCATGGCTCATTTTCGCGGTGACGTTTGCGCCCGCGGTCTTGGATTTGGCTTCGGGTATAACCATGGTGGTGAAATACCGGTCTTCTTTTATGACGCTCTTGGCCCATCTGAGACGGAACATCGGGACCTTCTCTCCAGCGTAGCTCAGCTCCCAGATCTCCTCGATCCTTCCATAGTATCTGTCCTTGTCATTACCAGTGTAGGATTCCATTGTTACCCTGGAGTTCTGATAACCATCGCTCTTCATGTCCTTGTCCTCGGTGTAGAATGTGTTGCCGTTGATATCATACACCTCATAGGTCATAAGGTTGTGCTCGACACCCTGTGACAAGGCGAATATGAGTTTTTCTTCCGCAGAAGAATCCTCATGTAAAGGGTACAACAGAAGCTTCTTCTTGAACCAATGCGTGAAACATGAGTTGTGCTCTTTGATTATATCTCCGTCCGTCCTCTGTTGGCCTCGGTCATTGTACGTCTTCTCAATAAAGGTTTTGTGCTCTACCACCCAAGGATCGACCACGTCTATGTGTTGTAGCGCGACTAGGTTTGCTCTTTCAAAGTCGGTGAGTCGACCCTCTAAGTCGACATGCATTTTGCGGCGACCCTCGCGGTGACCCCATCCAGCGAGCCTGCCGAGGTGCCTGTTGACGGGCAGACCAACGGGGTTCTCGATGCCTAGATAATTCGTGCAGTAGGAGATGCACTCGTCGGTCAGAAAGCCCCAGGCTATGCTTCCCTCTGGACATGACATGTTGCGAACATATCCTTTGATGACACCATTTATCCTTTCGAACGACATCATGTTGTGCAGGAACGTCGGCCCGAGTTGGATGATATCCTCCACGATATGGACCAACAGATGCACCATAACATCGCAAAATGCGGCCGGGAAGTACATCTCAAGCTCACATAGTATCACCACGATCTCTTCCTGTAGCCTTCTGAGTTGCCTCACACCAACCGACTTCCGAGAGATGACGTCGAAAAAGTTGCATAGGCCGAATAGCATTTCACGGACGTGTGCGTCCATGATCCCATGGATTGCAACTGGAAATATCTGCGTCATCAGCACGTGACAGTCATGAGACTTCATCCCGCTGAACTTCTGCTTCGCTGTGTCTAGGTATCTGCTTATCTTCCCCGCGTAACTGTAAGGAAGTTTTACTCCTATGAGGCAGGTGAAAAACTGCTCGATCTCCTCCTGACTTAGAGTGAAGCACGCGGGAGGGTAGTCATTTCCGGTCTTCTTGGCATTTTTGCCTTTGCGACGACTTTCCGTGTCCTACTTCGCCTCATCATCATCATCATCATCATCATCATTAGCGTGAAGCTCCTCCCTGATGCCCATTGATTTCAAGTCTGCCCTTGCTTTCGGCCCATCTTTGGTCCTCTCTGGCATGTTGAGCAGGGTACCAAGCAGACTTTCGCACATGTTCTTTGTGAAATGCATGACTTCAAGGCTGTGAGGCACACGGTGGATCTTCCAGTACGGCAAGTCCCAGAAAACAGACCTCGTTTTCCATACCTTCAGCAGCGGCTCTGGCGCCTTTCACTTCTTTCCCGGCTCTGGCGCCTTTTGCTTCTTTCCCGGCAGTGGGCAATCTTTCCAATTTTTCAATAGCCCGTCTATTTCCTCGCCGCTGCTTGTACGCGGGCGTCTTCGGGGTTCAGTTTCACCATCGAACAGATCCTTGCGTTTTCTCCATGGGTCATTGTCGCGAAGCCACCTTCGATGTCCCATGAACACGGTTTTCGAAGACCCGGGATCTCTATCTAGCTGGCGATACGTTGTGTCATCCATGCATCTGACGCATCTAGAAAATCCGTGGACCACCTGCCCCGCGAGATATCCGTAACCGAGATAGTCGTGCACCGTCGTGAGCAGTGCGGCTCTCATAGGGAAATATTCTTTCTCTGTGGCGTCCCACGTATTGGCTGGCATTTTCCACAGCGTGTCTAGCTCCTCTTTCAGCAGCCCCAGATAGGCAGATACAGATTGATGTCGTTCCCTGGTTGTTTCGGCCCTTCAATTAGCATACTCATGTGAATGTACCTCCTCTTCATGCACAACCAGGAGGGAAGGTTGTACATCTACACAAACATAGGCCAGGTGCTATGTGTGCTTCTCTGGCTGCCAAACGGATTGACTCCATTGGTGCTCGCGCCCAGCACGATGTTCCTTGGATCGTCCCCAAATTCTGGGTGTTCGAAGTTCAACGCTTGCCACTGGCTCGCATCCTTAGGGTGACTGAGCATCTTGTCTTTTTTATTTATCTCCGGATCATTTCCGTCATCTTCTCGCTTCTTCTCCTCCCTATCCGCATGCTAATGCAGGAGCTTTGCTAGCTTAGGGTCCGCGAAATACCGCTACAGATGAGGAGTGATCGGGAAGTACCACACCACTTTTCGAGGAGCTTTCTTTATCTTCCTGTATCGAGTGACGCCGCACACCGGACATCTGGTAGACTCCGCGTGCTCGTCCCGATAAATGATGCAATTGTTCATGCACACATGGTATTTCACGTGTGGTAAATCCAGAGGACACACGATTTTCTTCGCCTCCTCGAAACTGGTCGGGCACTTGTTCCCCTTGGGAAGACGTTCGTGCCAGAATGACATGTTCTCATCGAAGCATGTGTCGGTCATTTTGTGTTTTACCTTCATCTCCAGAGCCATGAGCATTACTTTCAGGCGGGTATCCTCGGGCCTGCATCCTTCATACAATGGAGTAACCGCGTCTATCTCCAATTGATCCAGCTTGGCTTTCTCTCGGGCGGCAGCTCTTGCGTTATCCGTCTTCTTGAGAAGCAGCTCTTGAATATGAGGGTCCTGCACCCAGCCTCCATCGTCGTCTGCTTCGGCATCTTCATCTTCATGATCATGCCCTTCGTCTTGATCTTCCTCATCATCATGTCCGACATCTTCTACATGATGACTGTGTACAGCATCACCGTCGTGATCATGTCCTGGAGATTCTTCGTCTTCTCGCCCGCCCTCACTGCGGTGGTTGTCTTGCCGCCCTTCCTCATTTCTTGCCTGGCCCCCATGGACGACTTCATAGTCATCTTCATCACCTTGCCACCGATAGCCATCCACGAAACCACGCAAGAGCAGGTGGTCCCACACCTGCCCGGAATCCGGGTCCGCAATAAGGCTCTTCAGCTTGCATCTTCGACACGGACATCTTATCTCCATCTCGTTCTTTTGAAGCATCTCGGCCTTCGCGGAACTCAAAAACCTATTCACGATGCCTTCGGTCATCGTGCGGACCATGGTCGCCTGCGGGGTAGAGCAAAACAATATTTTAGAACTAAGAAAAAATTTGGCATGACTTTCCCTAAAATAGGACCAAAAAGAATGCATAGTGCCAAAATTCTCGCCGAAACGGAAATGAATCAACATTTCGGCAAAATATTGGCAACTATCGCATTTCCAATACCGGTACCTGCAAACACAAACATATATGCAACACCACAAACATATGTGCAACACCACAAACATATGCAACACCACAAACATACATAGATCTAGCTAGGCCATAAAAGTGCATGTGCACGTTGTTGGAGGGAGAAAAAAAGTAGATCTACAACATAAAGATAGCTTTCCCCTTACTTACCTATCAAAAAAAGGTAATTTAACCACTTAATTTGGATGAATCTATGGTGCAAATGAGGTGAGGAGGAGGAGGCAGCCGAGACGAGCTTGGAGGAGGAGGTGGAGAGAATGAAGTGGGGAAAGTGAGTGTGTAGGTGTGTCTGTCCAAAATATCTAGCTGGTCCCAGGTTACTAATGGCGCACCACCCACAAATGCGCCATTAGTAACCCATTAGGAACCCTGGTTACTAATGGCGCACCAGCTTGTGGTGCGCCATTAGTAGTTTTGCAAAAAAAATGATAGTAGTGGCGCACGTGGTGAGTGGTGCGCCATTAGTATTTTTGGAAAAAATATGTTAGTAGTGGCGCACCATTGGTGTGGTGCGCCATTAGTGTGATAGACACTAATGGCGCACCAGCACATGGTGCGCCACTGCTATATAGTAGTGGCGCACCACATGTCTGGTGCGCCATTGGTGTCCATATTATCTATAGCCCTTTTCCTAGTAGTGACTACTCCACAATGCCATCCCTTAGTCCCAAATATGGTGAAATGTCATGTAGTCGATGTTCACATGACACCACTAAGGGAATCACAACATACGTACTATCAAAATATCAAACACATATCCAGTTCACATGATTACTTGCAACAAGATTTCTCCCGTGACCTCGGGAACAAAAGTAACTACTCACAAATGATAATCATGCTCAAGATCAGAGGGGTACTCCCTCCATTCCTTTATATCAGGTGTATTTTCTTTTTGATAAAATTCCACAATGTAAGGTGCATTTGTTCTAGTTCCTCGTAATTCCGATCTTGGCCCTCCAAAAAAAGGAAAGTATCCCTCCCCTGATTGCATGTATCTCTCCTTGTAGAGAAAGAAAAGGAAACTATCTCTCTCCCGATTGCATGTATCTCTTCCTTTCCTAGACTAAATGATTTACTTGCCACTAATCTATGAATTAGACAAGGGTAATTTTGTCCTAAATAGTCCATAATTATGTGCCTTGGTTAACATGCTGAAAATAATACACTTTAGATAAAGGAATGGATGGAGTATTAAATAGCATATTGGATCTAAAGATATAATCTTCCACCAAATAAACCATATAGTAATCAACTACAAGATGTAATCAACACTACTAGTCACCCACAAGCACCAATCTATAGTTCCCGTACAAAGATTGAACACAAGAGATGAACTAGGGTTTGAGATGAGATGGTGATGTTGAAGATGTTGATGGAGATTGCCCTCAATAAGATTGGAGAGTTGTTGGTGATGATGATGACGATGATTTCCCCCTCCGGGAGGGAAGTTCCCCCGGGAGAATCGCTCCGCCGGAGGGCAAAGGTGCTCCTGCTCAAGTTCCGCCTTGAGACAGCGGCGCTCCGTCCCGAAAGTCTTCTCCTTATTTTTTCTAGGTCAAAATGACTTATATACCAGAAGATGGGCACTGGAGGTGGGTTGGACTGAGCACAACCCACCAGGGCGCGCCTGGGGGGCCAGGCACGCCCTGGTGTCTTGTGCTCACCAGGTGGCCCCCCTCCGGTGGTTATTTGCTCCAGTATTTCTTATTTATTCCATAAAAAATTCCTCTTGAAGTTTCAGCCCATTTGGAGTTGTGCGGAATAGGTGGCCTGACGTAGCTTTTCCAGGTCCAAATTTCCAGCTGCCGGAATTCTCCCTCGTTGTGCGAACCTTGCAAATTATGAGAGAAAAGGCATTAGAATTACTCCAAAGCATTATTATGCATAAAAACATTATAAATAACAGTAGGTAAACATGATGCAAAGTGAACGTATCAGGAAGGGAGGAGTCTGGTCAGGCCACTAGGGTTCTCAAGCCGATACTAATATGGTGAGGAAAAATGCAGGATTATGCAGTTGTTGATGGTGCTGCGAGGACCGTCGAGTGAACGTTGAGAGGGAACACATAAAGCGTTGAGCAAAACATGAAACGACCACTTTCGCATGCCGCCGGATGAATATGGTGAGCCCTGATACGTCTCCAGCGTATCTATAATTTTTTATTGTTTCATGCAATTATATTACCAATCTTGTATGCTTTATATGCAATTTTATATTATTTTTGGACTAACCTATTAATCTAGTGGCCAATGCCAGTTTTTGCTATTTCTTTGCTTCGTAGAAAAACCATAACAAACGAAGTCCAAACACGATGAAATTTTATGGTGATTTTTTCTGGACCAGAAGAGACCCTAGAAGGTTTGGGAGGAGGCCAGGAGAGAGACAATGGAGCCACAAGCTCAGGAGGCACACCCTCGGGGCGGCGGGGAGCTGTGAGTTTGTGGGTCCCATGTTGCTCCATTTGACCTAATTCCAGTGCTATAAATTCCCTAAATTACAGAAACCCCCAGAGCAATACCCGAAACAATTTTTTCACCGCCGCAAGTCTCTGTTCTTCCGCAATCCCATCTGGAGGCCTTTTCCGGTACTTTACTGGAGGGGGAAACCATTGGGGAGGCAATCTTCATCGACCTTGCTGCCTCCAGGATGATGTGTGTAGTAGTTCCTACATGACCTATGGCTCCATAGCAGTAGCTAGATGACTCTCTTTCTCTCTCTCTCACTCTCTTGATCTTCAATACAATGATCTCATCTGATACCAACCCGGCGTAAACTTTTACGTTGTGTTTGTTGGGATACGATGAATTGTGGGTTTATGATTAAATTATTCATTGAAAGTAATTGAGTCTTTTATAGGATTTATTATGTGTGATTTTATAGCCTTGTGATACTCTTCGGTCTATGTGTCTTCTTTGGCCAAGTAGATTGATTTATCTATAGTGGGAGAAGTGCATTTGGTAGTTGTTTCAATCTTATGGTATCCTTACTCTATGACACGAAGAGTTTCAAGGCACATATTGTATTGTTGCCATTAAGGGCAAAACGACGGGGTTCAAACATATTATTTGGTGTTACTTTGTCTACATTATGTTATCATGCTCCAAGCATTACTCTGTTCGTTATGAACTTAATACCATAATATGCATGTTGAATAGCAGTCGAAGGGTGGAGTAATAGTAGTAGATGTAGATGGATTCTGGTCTACTTGTCTCGGACAAAATGCCTATATATTGATCACGGCATGAAGAATCATCATAACTGTGCGCTATTGTATCAATTGCCCAACAATAACTTGTTTACCCACCATTGCTATGCTTATGAGAGAGATGCCTCTAGTGAAATTATGGATCCTAGGTCCATTCACTTTATATTTACTAAAACCCTAAAATACCTTGCTACAATTTATTTACTTTTATTTTATCTATCTATCACTACCAGATTTAATTCCTTGAAATTGGAGAGAATGAGGGGATTGACAACCCCCTTGCTTTTGTTGGGTGCAAGCATTTATTTGTGTGTGTGTGCATGTGCCATTTATCTAATTCACATGGTGTATCCTATTGGTTTTATAAACCTTGGTTCTTAACCGAGGGAAATACTTTTCGCTGCTACACTGCTTCGTCCTTCCTCTTCGGGGAAATCCCAACGCCTATCATAAAGCAAGCCCACACACAAATGGACTGATGTGTGGGATGTCAATCTGATCTTTTCTCTGCTTCGAGGTTTTCTGCCTACTTGCCCTTTCCTCATGGCTCATGCACATGTGATGAGTGGTTGGTAGAATCAATGCCGCCATGCAACATAACTACGTAGTGTCAGGTGTCCATGTAGGCCCAACATGTGAAGTGGTGGCTGCGGTGCACGAGGTCGTCATCCATTGTGAGGGGAGGGAGGGGTCTGGTTGAGCTGCTAAGGTTCTCGAGGGGAAACTAATACTGTGAGGCGAAACACTGGATGATGCAGGTGCCCATGGCACAAGGAGCCATCAAGTGAATGCCGAGTGGGAGCACATGCCGAATCAGGTAAAATTGAAGGTTTTCTATTGTGTGCTCTGGCACATGCCATGGTCGGCCCACATGCACATGAAAAAAATGGAAGGGTGGGTTGGATACACAAGAGCATGATGTATATCTCATCTTTCCTTCGATTGGAGGTTTCTGCCTAGCTAGACTCCTTCTATCCTCGCCCCATCGCTTGTGCTTGAGTGGCTCATGGCTGGGTAGAACCAAATCCACTATGGCACAAGGGTACATAGAGCTTTAGCGTTTTTTCCATGTTGGACTCCATCTATCTCTCTTTATTGTGGAACCGTGTGCACACCTTCTCATATATGATTCAATCAATGTTACCATGGACATTATAAAGTGTGAATTCCACATTTTTCTATAAAACAGTAAACCTCCCTTGCGGATTTGCCCTTGTAGTCTAGCCCATGTGGTCCACCTGCACATGGCTCATGGGCTTGGTTTTACGAAAATTATCTCAAATGTTGCTACAAAAATGTTATGTGTTCCTTTCTAGCTAGACTTCATGCCTCACATGTCCATGTTAGTCAACATGGCTTATGTGGGTTTTGCTTTAGGCTAGGTTGAACCAATGCCACGATAGACATGGTCACCCGAGACTTCCTCACTTGTGTCTACCTAGAGTTCTGCTTTGACATGGGGACTATGTGCACACATGGCTCGCGGGCTATGTTTGGTTTATTTCAACCAAAATAGACCATGGACATGGTCACAATGACAGAGGCTTTCGTATTTATATTTAGCTAGAACCCTCACTCATGACCATGTCATGGGGCACACATGAACCTTTTTAAATTCGCTGACTTTAAGTCAGCTGCCTTATTGTCATTGACATGTGGGCTAGTTGGTTTGTGGACCCACACATCAGTGACACTAAGTCACTTGACTTAGAGTCAAATAATCTAGCCCCGCATGCACATATTACTTGCAGGTTGGTTTCGACCAAAACCACCATGAACATGACTATTTGAGGCTTTCATGTTTCTTCTAGCTAGACTTTATCTCCTGTCAGTGTGTGTCATCTCATGCATATGTGGCTCGCGGGTTGTTTTAGTCTTAGTTCAACCAATACCACCATAAGCATGGTCACACAAGCTTCCACGATTATGTCTAGCTGAACCCACCTTGTCGTGGGTCTCACATGCAACACATGGCTCACGGGTTTGATTTGACCAAAACTACTATGGCCATGGCCAAATGGGCTACTCCATTATGTCTAGTTGGACCCAACCCCTCTTCTTGCTCATGGGACCCATGTGCATACACGACCCACTAGTTGGGTCCAACAAAAACTACCATGGACATGGCCACACATGGGGTTTGAAAGAGAAAATGTTGAATGGACTCAAACCCCATCACACCTCTCGGACTAGCTACTATTCACCGCCTTGATAAGATATTCCCCACTATTTGTATACAAACATGGGGTTACGAGCCAACGTAAGATCAACTGATGGTAATAGGACCCTTCTCTATTATATAGGAGAGAAGAGCCGAGATCTCGTAAAAGAAAAATTAACTAGCATAGTAGGCTTAGACCTGGGTGAAAAAATTCAGTGAAGGAGAGGGTATATCAACTAGTTTAAGATCATAATATTGAACATGATTAACCCTAGTAGGACTCCTAAGAAGGTTGAGGCCTCAACGAAAATCTTGGACTATACCACTGGTAACAACTCTAGGAGCATAGGGTTCCTCGATGTCTAAGTCGATTGAATTTTTATAAATTCTTCATCAATTTAGAAATGTGCAACTTAATATTAGTGAAAAAGCACAACTTGCACCTTTTCAATTTTCTAGAAAAGTGTCTATTTCAATTTTCAAGATGCATTTTTATTGAGTTGAAGTTACACATTTTTTGAATCTATTGTGATTGAAGAAAATCCCGGTCAACAAAGACCTAGAAAAACATATGTTTTTATCATTCAATTGAAGACCTAGAAAATTCCGGTCAACAATGACCCCTCAAGGAAAAAAATACGCCTCTCACTTTGCATCCATATGTTCATATGTTCTCTCACTTTTTGTCCATTTCCCTCCTTCCCTCCAAGAATCAGTCCTTTTCTCTTGAAGGAGCTATCTTGTACCCATGGCTTCCTTACACCCTACAAGGAATATCCTTTTCCTCTATGTTGGCATTCGAACCTAGATGGGATTGGTGCACCCAGTTTGAGGCATATGATTATTCATGTCCCAGAAGAGTCCTACCATGCCAAGCCACTTTGACTAGAAGCAAAATAACCACCTTCCCTGCCAAAAAAGCACAATTGCAACCAAATCTTGTAAGGTAGCTAGCTAAACCTGTTCTAATTTATCAATTTTAGAAGAAGAAAAATTAACATGATTTCTAGGGTATGGTGGGCTTTTGTTGATTTTTCCGTGACATATAATGGGCTGACACTAGCTTCAATCTACTTGACCCGGCTAAGTGGGCAAAGCCATAGAAATAATTCAGTGTTATCCAAATTGATGAGGTAAATAGTAAAACTTAGGGCATCTGCAACGCTGACCCACAAATTTGCACCGACATCCGTTCGAGGACAGGAGCACCATTCCGCTGACACGAATGCGAGAGGCGGCTATCCAATGCTACCCGCATACATTTCAAACATGGTTCAACTGAACTAGACGAAATTCATGCAAACACTATGGATTTTCATATAAACCGAACGAGATTCGTTACATTTCGGACATTTTTCATATAAGTCGAATGAAATTCATTACATTTTGGACATTTTTTAACTAAACACGATTCTAAACCTAATATAAATAATCACCAGTGCTCGTTCCCCATGTCCGCTCATGAGCCCCGAGGACTGAAGCTCAGTCTCTTGCCTTCGCCTTCTCTAGTTCCACATCGGCGCTCTCCAGCTCGGCCTCCGCAACCTCCACCACCACAGCTTGAGTAACTAATCGGCCAACGATTTTTAGCCTGCCAAGCTTGGTTTCACGCGGAGGGGAAGAGCGGTGGCCTTCTTGGGACCTGAGCGGCGGTGACCTACCGAGCACTACTCTTTCTCGTTGCCAGCAGCGCATGTGGACGTGCTAGCTTCGTGGTCGTGGCGCGGGGTGCAGCCTTGGAGGAGCAGGCGATTCCCTCGTCGTCGCTCTTGCCAAACACCTCGTCTGTCGCCTCATCCATTTCCTTGTAGGCGGCCTCCAGTTCCGCCTGATACCGGGTACTGCTAGCAGTTGCAGTGGATGTCGCCGGTAGAGCGGTAAGACTCCAACAGC
The DNA here is from genome assembly GCF_003073215.2 of Triticum urartu. NCBI lineage: Eukaryota > Viridiplantae > Streptophyta > Magnoliopsida > Poales > Poaceae > Triticum > Triticum urartu. Next base: position 494,161,202 of record NC_053026.1, on the reverse strand, counting down.
GCTGCCTGCTCCGCTGATACGTCTCCATCATATCTACTTTTACTAATGCTTTTTCTCTTGTTTTGGCCTCTAATTTGCATGATTTGCATGAAACTAACCTGGACTGACTGTTTTCAGCAGAACTACTATGGTGTTGTATTTTTGCAGAAATAAAAGTTCTCGGATTTGGACGAAACTTTTTGGAGAATTACTTTGGAATATATAATAATTTCTGGAACCAAGACCGACTGGAGGGGGTGCCCTGGCTGCCCACAAGACACCAAGGTGCGCCACCCCCCTATAGCGCACCCTGGTGGGTGGTGGGGCCCTCAGGGCTCCGCTGACCCTAATTCCAGCGCTATAAAATCCTATTTTTTCTAGAAAAAATAGGCGAGGAAGTTTCATCGCTTTTTACAATACAGAGCCGCCACCACCTCTTGTTCTATATCGGGAGGCCAGATCTGGAGCCCGTTTGGGGCTCTCGGGAGGGGGATCTTCGGCCTTCATCATCACCAAACCTCCTTCATCACCAATTCCATGATGCTCCCCGCCGGGAGTGAGTAATTCCTTCATAGGCTCACTGGTCGGTGAGGAGTTGGATGAGATTCATCGTGTAATTGAGTTAAAAGGAGGCCTTAATATCCCTTAGTTTCCTTATGGACCCCGCTGCCATGGTAGGGTAGGACAAAAGATGTCATGCAAGTTCTTTTCCATAAGCACGTATGATTATTTACGTAATAAATGCCTATATTATATCTATGAACTGGAGCTAGTTCTGTGTTGCCCTAGGTTATGACTGTTATATGATGAATATCATCCAACGAATTCACCAATCCAATGCCTACGAGTTTCCACATATTGCTCTTGCTAAGTTACTATTGCTATTGCTACTGTTTCAGCTGCTACAAAATTGCTACAACTATTACCGTTACTATTGTTACTATTACCACTACTATCAAAACTATCATACTACTGTGCTACTAATCACTTTGATGTAGATATTTAATCTCCAGGTGTGGTTGAATTGACAACTCAGTTGCTAATACTTACAAATATTCTTTGGCTCCCCTTGTGTCGAATAAATAAATTTGGGTTGAATACTCTACCCTCGGAAAGTGTTGTGATCCCCTATACTTGTGGGGTATCATTCGCCACATTCGTGTCGGGCATGATGGCCATGCCGGGGGCGAGCAACTTCTCCGCCTGCCCGCTGATACGTCTCCAACGTATCTATAATTTCTTATTGTTCCATGCTGTTATATTATCATTCTTGGATGTTTTATAATCATTTTATAGTCATAAAATATCATTTCTTGGTACTAACCTATTGAGATAGTGCCATTTGCCATTTTCTGTTTTTGCATGTTTTTTACATCGTAGGAAATCAATATCAAACGGAGTCAAAACACAGTGAAATTTTTGTGGATTTTTTGGACTAAAAACATCCAATGGGTCAGAGAAGCGCCTGGGGGTGCTCCGAGGGGAGCACAACCCACCAGGGCGCACCAGGAGGCCCATGCGCGCCCTGGTGGTTTGCACCCACCTCGGGTGCCCCCCGGACCGCCTCTTTACTCTATAAATACCCCAATATTCTAGAAACCCTAGGGGAGTCGACAAAAATCAATTCTAGCCTGATCTATTTATCTTGCAATGGGAAGAGGTGCTTTGTAATGGGTTCGATCTTACGGTGCATGATCCCAGTGACAGAAGGGGAACCGACATGTATGTATCATTTCTATTAAGGTTAATAAGATGAGGTCTATTTCTACATAACTAGATCTTGTCTACATCATGTCATCGTTCTTATTGCATTACTCTGTTTCTGCATGAACTTAATACACTAGATGCATGTTGGATAGCGGTCGATGTGTGGAGTAATAGTAGTAGATGCAGGCAGGAGTCGGTTTACTAATCTTGGACATGATGCCTCTATAATGATCATTGCCTGGATATCATCATGATTATTTGAACTTCTATCAATTGCCCAACAGTAATTCGTTTACCCACCATTTGCTATTTTTCTCGAGAGAAGCCACTATTGAAAACTATGGCCCCGGGTCTCTTCCTTAATATATTTGCCTTTGTGATCTATTTTCCTTTGCTTTCATTTTTAGATCTATTAAACCAAAAATATCTTGCTGCAATTTACTTTATTCCTGATCTATTTATCCCATCTATCATTTTTTATCACGTCCGCTTGCCAATTTCTGGCACCATTACCCGAAAGGGATTGACAACCCCTTTTACACGTCGGGTTGCGAGTATTTGTTATTTGCGTGCATGTGCTGTTTACGTAGTGTTGCTTGGTTCTCCTACTGGTTCGATAACCTTGGTCTCATCACTGAGGGAAATACCTACTGTCGCTGTGCTGCAACATCCCTTCCTCTTTGGGGAAATACCGACGTAGTTCTAGCAGACATTAAAAGGAATTTCTGGTGCCGTTGCCGGGGAGACATCATCAACATCTACCAAGTTCCTAATCACAAATCTCATCTCTTTGCAATTTACTTTATTTACCATTTGCCTCTCATTTTCCTCTCCCCACTTCACAAAAGTTGCTATTTTATTCGCCCTCCTTTTCTTTTGCCGTTTTCTTGCTGGATCTATCTGTGTTCTTGCTTTGTAGTCTTAATGGCTAGCGTGACTCCTCCTCCTTTGTCACCAGATTTTGAAGTTTTATACTTCAAGCAATGAGAAGGAAAAAATTTGAAATATGCTTGGTATAGGCTTATGGAATCCTATCGTGTTTGCAATTTAACGGGAGACGCAAAGATCTTGCTTTGTAATTTTTACATAGGATTGGCTTTGCATCATAGACAACTCCTAGATTTTACCACTAAAGGAAATTTTATTGAGCTTCATGATAATGCTTCCTATGAAATCTTAGAAGGAATTTTGGGAGTTACACCTCCAAAGAAGGGGTTTTCTTTCACCCCAGAGGGAGTTCAAATGTTGGACAAACTCGGTGAATTGCACAAACATATGGTTGAATTGCAAAAATATAACGAACCCCTCAAACATCTTAATGGTAGTATCAATCACATGAATACCTTGATTACTCTTTGTAATAAGCAATTGGATATTTTAGATCTAAAGATGGTTTCTTTTCCTGATAATTTAGGGAAGCACAAAGAGCCTCCCGGTTTTGAGAAATCCCTTATGGAGGTTTCCAAAACTACAGGAGACAAAAGTTAGAACCTTACTTTATGCCTAGCTAGGGGCGCGAAACAATAGCGCTTGTTGAGAGGCAACCCAATGAATAAAATTTATTTTTATCTTTTGCTTCCGGTTCTTGAGTGTTAGCACAATTATGCTACAATTATGATTGTGTTTTTTGTGTTTTTATTAGTGTTTGTGCCAAGCAAAGCCTTTAGGGTCTTCTTGGGTGATAGTTGACTTGATCTTGCTGAAAAACAAAAACTTTTGTGCTCACGCAAATGATTTTCACTTTTAACTAGAGCATGATAAAATACCAATTATCTTTGCAGAATATTGAAATACAAATTTCTCAGGCCGTCCTAATTTTAAAGAATTTTTGGAGTTACAGAAGTATTCGAAATGCCCATATTGCTACAGACTGTTCTGTTTTTGACAGATTCTATTTTCTTTGCGTTGTGTGCTTGTTTTGGTGATTCTATGATTTTCTTTAAAGAGTTTTTGCCATAGAAAAGTTGGAACACAGTAGATATAATGCAATAATAAAATATGAATTGGTTTGCAACAACACTTATAGTAGTGATTTTTTTCTTATACTAATGGATCTCATGAAGGTTTTGTTGAGTTTTCTGTGATTGAAGTTTTCAAGCTTTGGGTGATGTTACGATGGATGAAGGAATAAGGAGTAAGAAGAGCCTAATCTTGGGGATGCCCCTGGCATCCCAAGCTATTATCCAAAGAGAAGTGAGCAACTAAGGTTGGGGATGCCCGAGTGGCATCCCCACTTTCTTCTAACGACCATCGGTATTTTCCTCAAAGCTATATTTTTATTCGTCACATACTATTAGTTTTGCTTGGAGTCTCTTGTATGATATGAGTCTTTGCTTGTTTTTCTTTGTGTTTTATGTCTTGAATCCTTGCTGGACACACCTATTTGAGAGAGCCAAAATCATGCCATGACTTGTTAGAATTGCTATCTATGCTTCACTTAAATCTTTATGAGCTATGAAATTACCCTAGTGCTTCACTTATATATTTTTTATCATGGTGTGCTTTAGTATTTTTTAAGAAATGCTCTCATGCTTCACTTAGATTTATTTGAGAGTTAGTAATTTTTTTAAGAAATTCTCTCTTGCTTCACTTATATTAATTTGAGAGAAAGAAATATTATGCTCATAATCTTCACTTATATTTGTTTGAGCTTATCAAAAGCAATTCATGAAAATTAGTTCCAAAGTGGTAGATATCCGAGAAGGATATAATAAAAACTTTCATGAAGATCATTGGACAAAGTAAACTTGATTCCTTGTAATAGTTTCAAGATATGATGACATGATATGTGAGTCATGTTGATAAGTAATTATGATTTAGTAAGAATATTGGTGTTAAGGTTTGTGATTCCCTATGCAAGCACGAAAGTCAATAGTTGTGCAATGAAATTACATCCTACTTGTGGTGCATTATTCGGTGTTAATTATGCTCAATGCTCTCTTATGAGATTATTCGTTTCTTGGTTGGTCTCTTCTCAATCTTTTGCTAGCCTTCATTTTGCACTAAGTATGATCACTACTTGTGCATCCAAAATCCTTTAAACCAGTTTTGCCACATGAGTCCACTATACCTACCTATATGTGGTATTCTTATGTCGTTCTAAGCAAATTTGTATGTGCCATCTCTAATTTTCAAAATAAATTTCTCTTTTATGTGCTCGTAACGCTCGAGAGGCGGTAAGGGTTGGCCGATATTTTCCATGCTAGATGTGTTATTTTCATGATGAGTGCTTATTCACTTGTCGTTTCACGAGAGTAATTAAGGCAAAGATATTAGGGATGCCCAGTCCCGAAATGAAAAATGAATTTACTTTATGTTGTCAAATAATGAATTCCTTGGAAAGTGTTGGTATGGAAGGCAGCCGTGGATACGGCTAGCCATGGAAAGTGAAAGTATGGTGGAAAAAGGAATAAACTTTAATTTCTGTTTGGGAACCGCCTATGATATCTAGCATGAGAAGTGCAGCGAACTCTAAGTCATTTTCGTTGGTGGAAAAAGTAAGCCTCTCAAAATGTTTTTATCTCTCAATTTTTTCTTTGAGCTCTGGCACCTCTACAATTCCCTACTTCCCTCCGTGAAGGGCCTTTCTTTTACTCTATGGAATTTTTATTTTTAACTTGAGTCTCCATCTTCTGTTATAAAGCACCAACTAGGGGGGACTATGACCGTACTTGAGCTTTGGGCGTAGCCAATATGCGAGTGTGTTTCATCAATGGATCAATGTTTGAGCATGATGGGCTAGGGATAACTTATTTTAGCATTGATATTTTGAAAGACATGGTTGCTTGTTGATATGCTTGAGTATTGAAGTCTCATGTAAAAACTAGACTATTGCTTTGAATCATATAAAAGTCCAAATGTCCATGCTATAAAGAAAATGAGATAACATGTTAGGCAGCATTCCACACCAAAAATTCTGTTTTTATCATTTACCTACTCGAGGACGACCAGGAATTAAGCTTGGGGTTGCTAATATGTATCCAACGTATCTATAATTTTTGATTATTCCATGCTATTATATTATTATTCTTGGTTGTTTTATAATCATTTTATATAATTTTTTGGTACTAAATTATTGACATAGTGCCAAGTGCCAGTTGCTGTTTTTTGCATGTTTTTACATCGCAGGAAATTAATAGCAAACAAACTCCAAATGCAACGAAACTTTTTGTGGATTTTTTGGACCAGAAGACATCCAATGGGCCGGAGAAGTGCCTGGGGGTGCTTTGAGGGGACTACAACCCACTAGGGCGCGTCTGGAGGCCCAGGCGCGCCCTAGAGGGTTCTGCCCACCTTGGGTGCCCCCTGACCGCCTCTTTACTCTATAAATACCCCAATATTCCAGAAACCCTAGGGGAGTCGACTAAAATCAATTTCAGTCGCCGCAAGTTCCAAAAACACCAGATCCAATCTAGACACCATCACGAAGGGGTTCATCATGTCCATTGGTGCCTCTCTGATGATGCATGAGTAGTTCTTTGTAGACCTTCGGGTCTGTAGTTAGTAGCTAGATGGCTTCTTCTCTCTCGTTTGATTATCAATACAATGGTCTCTTGGAGATCCATATGATATAATTCTTTTGCGGCGTGTTTGTTGGGATCCGATGAAGTTTGAGTATATGATCAGATATATCTCTTTTTATCCATGAAAGTTATTTGAGTCTTCTTTGATCTCTTATATGCATGATTGATTATAGCCTCATATTTCTTCTCTGATATTTGGGTTTTGTTTGACCAACTTGATCTATTTATCTTGCAATGGGAAGAGGTGCTTTGTAATGGGTTCAATCTTACAGTGCTTGATCCCAGTGACAAAAGGGGAACTGACATTTATGTATTGTTGCTATTAAGGATAACAAGATGGGGTATATTTCTATATAAATAGATCTTGTCTACATCATGTCATCGTTCTTATTGCATTACTCCGTTTCTCCATGAACTTAATACACTAGATGCATGCTGGATAATGGTCGATGTGTGGAGTAATAGTAGTAGATGCAGGCAGGAGTCGGTCTACTAATCTTGGACGTGATGCCTATATAATGATCATTGCCTGGATATCTTCATGATTATTTGAAGTTCTATCAATTGCCCAACAGTAGTTCGTTTACCCACCGTTTGCTATTTTTCTCAAGAGAAGCCACTAGTGAAAACTACGGCCCCCGGGTCTCTTCCTTAATATATTTGCCTGTTGGATCTATTTTCCTTTGATTTTATTTTTAGATCTTTTAAACCAAAAATACAAAATTAACTTGCTGCAATTTATTTTATTCGTGATCTATTTATCCCATCTATCATTTTTTATCACGTCCGTTTGCCAATTTCTGGCGTCGTTACCCGAAAGGGATTGACAACCCCTTTTACACGTCGGGTTGCGAGTATTTGTTATTTGTGTGCAGGTGCTGTTTACATAGTGTTGCTTGGTTCTCCTACTAGTTCAATAACCTTGGTCTCATCACTGAGGAAAATACCTACCATCGTTGTGCTGCATCATCCCTTCCTCTTTGGGGAAATGCCGACGTAGTTCTAGCAGACATCACGTGTGCTCCTCGAGGAGATGGAGGTTGTAGGCCTTGTTGGCCTACGCTTCCCGGAATTGCTCCTCCCACTCGTCCCGCACCATATCCATATATTGGTCACGATCCTAGTCGATGGTCATGCCGGCATGCACCAGCGAGGTGGCTGGCGTCGAATCGTCCTCGGCCACACCCTCCATCAGGACGTTGTTGGCCTCCGTCCGCCTGTTAGTCGGCAGCAATGGTGGCCATATCATTCTCCTGCTCTGATGAGAGTCCATCCTGGAGGGCTTTGTAGCACAAGGAGGCCATGGTGGGAGTGGTGCGAAGAGGAGAAAGGGAACAAAGGAGGATGGATGTGGCCATGGCTGGGGCTGGAGTTTATATTGCGTGCGGATGGCAATGGTGGGTGGTAGATGGGCAGATGGGTGACCGGAGTAGGTTCCTCGGCAACCATGTGTCATTAATGTAGGACGACGAACGACTGTGGTGTCGTTAGAACACGGATCAGTGATGTTCGTCAGGAGGATGCACGTGCCACGCTCTCTTGGCTAGCGTGTCGCCTCAATGTCAGCAGCAGTGAGAGGCCACATCCACTCTGGCCAGTCATGAATGCAGAACTGACTCTGTGGAGCGGCGCTGGCCGTTTTGGGTAGGAAGCATGCGCGAGCGAGCACTACAAAAAAAATACACTTCCGTGATGATACGTGTTTGTCACAGTAGGTCGCGTTTTTTTTTTCATGCATGTACATCCATGACGATTTTATGACAGAATCAAGATAGTCATACTTGTGCTGTCGTAGAAGTGTTCCATGCCATTACCAAAATTATCATCACGGAAGTGTCCACTTCCATGACGATAAATCGCGCGTCACAGAAGTGCTTTCGACAAGGGTGACCGACACATGGCATCCACCATAACGGAACACCGTTAAGCTATCGGTCCGGTTATGGATCCGATAACCCACTAACAGCCCCGACCAATGGTGATTTTCCACGTGTAAAATCATCATTGGCTGGAGGAAACACGTGGCGGCTCACTGTTGGGACAGATGTCTGCTCCCTCTTGAGCACTTGTTGGATTTCCCCGAAGAGGAGAGGATGATGCAGCAAAGTAGCGTAAGTATTTCCCTCAGTTTTTGAGAACCAAGGTATCAATCCAGTAGGAGGCTACGCGTGAGTCCCTTGTACCTACACAAAACAATAACTCAACGCAACCAACGCGCTTAGGGGTTGTCAATCCCTTCACGGTCACTTATGAAAGTGAGACCTGATAGAGATGATACATAATATTTTTGGTATTTTTGGTATAGACATGCAAAGTGAAAAGTAAAAGGCAAAATAAAAGCAAAGCAATAATAAAGTGATGGAGATTGATATGATGAGGAAGAGACCCGGGGGCCATAGGTTTCACTAGTGGATTCTCTCAAGAGCATAAGTATTCTACGATGGGTGAACAAATTACTGTTGAGCAATTGGCAGAATTGAGCATAGTTATGAGAATATCTAGGTATGATCTTGTATATAGGCATCACGTCCGAGACAAGTAGACCGACTCCTGCCTGCATCTACTACTATTACTCCACTCATCGACCGCTATCCAGCATGCATCTAGAGTATTAAGTTAAAATAGAGTAACACCTTAAGCAAGATGACATGATGTAGAGGGATAGTTTCATGCAATATGATAAAAACCCCATCTTTTTATCCTCGATGGCAACAATACAATACGTGCCTTGCTGCCCCTTCTATCACTGGGAAAGGACACCGCAAGATCGAACCCAAAGCTAAGCACTTCTCACATGGCAAGAAAAACCAATCTATTAGGCCAAACCAAACTGATAATTCGAAGAGACTTGCAAAGATAACCAATCATACATAAAATAGTTCAGAGAAGATTCAAATATTATTCATAGATAGACTTGATCATAAACCCACAATTCATCGGTCTCAACAACACACCGCAAAAAGAAGATTGCATCGAATAGATCTCCATGAGAGAGGTGGAGAACATTCTATTGAGATCCAAAAAGAGAGAAGAAGCCATCTAGCTACTAACTATGGACCCGTAGGTCTAAAGTAAACTACTCACACTTCATCGGAGGGGCTTGGATGATGATGTAGAAGCCCTCCGTGACCGATTCTCCTTCTGGCGGAGCTCCGGAGCAGGCCCCAAGATGGGATCTCATGGATACAGAAAGTTGCGGCGGTGGAATTAGGTTTTTGGCTCCGTCCCCAATCGTTTGGGGGTACATAGGTATATATAGGAGGAAGGAGTACATCAGCGGAGCTTCGAGGGGCCCACGAGGCAGGGGGCACGCCCTAGGGGGGGGCGCCCTCCACCCTCGTGACCACCTCGTGGCTTTCTTGACGGAGGGTCCATGTCTCTTGGGTCTTATCTGATGAGAAAAATCACGTTTCCGAAGGTTTCATTCTGTTTGGACTCCGTTTGATATTCTGTAACATCCCAAAATTCTAAATTTTGGAATGTTATAAACAAATAGATAGATTGGATGGATTGTTTGATTGATTGACTGAAAGTGAGTGAAATTCAAAACTTTTTTGAAAGTTAAATGAGAGGGAATAAAAGGACTTTCCCAAACTTTCATTTTTGCATTTTATGCTCTCCGTGAATTCAAATACTTTTCATCACAAAACCCTGGAGAGAAGATGACATGACTTCTTCCATTTATATAAATGAAAAGGGTTTTTGAAAATATTTGAATTTCATTTGGAAATATTTTCCAACTCAGAAACTTTATGCAACTCAATGATTTTCACGAGAGAAGATAAAATGACTTCTTCAAATTATATGGAAATTAGGGTAACATGATTCCCTACATTAGAAAATTGGAGAAAAATTTATTTGAAATCATTTTGGTATTTTAAAAAAAATGTTTTTTGTTGGATTTTAATAGACCAGTAGCACTCTTTGTTTTATATGAATTTGTGTGAATTTTATTTAACGCTAGAAAAATGTTCATGTCGTAGAAAATCTTTTTCTGAAAATTTTGATATATTATATGCCTATATAAAATTTTTAGTTATTTTGTTTTGTTTATTTTTCTGATGTCTGGAAAATCTTTAAAAAAAATACTCACTCCGCCGAAGTGGGCCGGCCCAGCTAGCCGCCAGGCCAACCCAGCCCAGCCGCTCCGCCTTCCACCTCCGTCGCCGATCGGGACTCCTCTAGGAGACCGACGCCGCCCCGCCTCCGGCCACCCCCGTCCCCAAGCAGCGCCCCTGCCTTTAAAAAGGCGAGGCCGCCGCCCTCTCTCTTCCCGTTCCTCCTCCTCGTGTCTCGCCGCCGCCCCGCAGATCGCCGCCGCCGCCGCTCCACTCGCCGCCACCGCCTGCACGCCGCCGCCTCGCTTTGCCACCGCGCCGCGCCCGCCTGCTCGCCTGGCTGCCGCGCTGCCCCGCGCCGCATCCATCGCCGCCCGCGTCACGCAGCCCGGACCTCACCGGAAGCCGCCGGAGTTTGCCGCTGGTTTTCCAACGGAAAACCGCCCCGAACGGTAAAACTCTAGAACGGTTTTTATTTCGTTTTTTTGGTTAGTTAGATCGGTTTTTATAAAAAAACGGTTTTGTTTAGATTTACTTATGTAGCGAACGTTCATTAGTTTAGCCTCTGTAGTGAACGAATTCGTCACATATGCTTCTGTAGCGAACGCTCGTTCTGTACAATTTTTTTTATTAATTTCTGCCAGGGACCCGTCTGTGATTAAAATTTTACAGATTGGCCCCTAGTTTTCAAACGACCACAACTTTTTGCTCGTTAGTCGGAATTAGATGAAACCAACGCCCACGTCTTCGTTATGATCTCCTCTATCCAGTAATCCAACTCAAACATGTTTTTGAAAAGTTTAAAAATTGAATTAGATCAGATTTGAATTCAAACTTTGTTTGATCATAACTTGAGTTTCGTAGCTCCGTTTGAGTTGATTCTTTTTGCAAATCGAAGCTCTTGACCTAAACATTCTAATAAGGCCAAATTCACATAATTTTGGTACTTTTAGAAATTGTTTTATGTTGCAAGAGTTATTTGCTTGGTTTTGATGTTTCCGAATCGTCTTCTTCGTTCTTTCTGATCTTTTGAGTGATTGCTTATGTGTGGTTACTATTGTTTGCTTACGATAGATTGACCGGAGTGTGACGAGTAGAACTATCAAGAGTTTTGAGTGCAAATCATCTTCATCAACATTGCAGGCAAGTTCACACTTTGATCATACCTTTTCTACAACCCAGTTTTATTGCATTAGATCAATCCTCTCACATTGCATGATTAGGATCTAATTAAATTGTGGGATGGGAAGTAGATGAGGTAGTACCTATCACTAGTATTATTATGAAACCTTTGGGAGTTACTTCTACGTTTGCTTGTTATGCCATGCTATGCTAGTAGACGTGGATTGGGTGAGTGATATCCATGACAGATGTGAGTTGATAATTTTAATGGTTTATCTAAGGTGGCAACTTAAACACACATCTGGGTGGATTGAGACACCTGATGTCTATCAGGACTTGCCTATTTTTTTGGACCGCCACCCAGGCTCAAAGGGATCATAAGATCTTTCATGCTAGAAACTTCCGTGTGCATCCACAAGCCATTATGGGCTCTGGCACAGTTGACTAAGTTGTGCGAACTCTTAAAGTGGTAGACTAGCAGATGTAGGGGATGTAGGTGTACCGGTCTACCCGATCGTAAGGTGCTAGCACTTCTGAAAGACTATGTCTCGGTCATCCGTTTCTCAAACACCATGTAGTGCATGTAGTGCGAGAAATCCAACGGAGGCGATCGAGTCTTGTGGGGAAAAGTGCGCAAACCTCTGCAGAGTGTATAAACTAATCATGATTAGCCGTGTCCCCGGTTATGGACATCTTGAGTATCTAGTTCTTGGATTATCCTGTTGATCTCATCACGTTACTTTAAATGAATATTGTTGGGTTTAATGATGTTACTTAATTGGGATTGAGAATGCTGTCAACCATTCTCAATGTTCAACAACCACCATGATAGTTAAATAAATTTATTCCTTTGCAGTAGGGAAAAATTGGCTTTACGCAAAAACCTTATAACCATAGAGCTTTTCCACCAGCCATATATGCATATAGTGATAGCCATTGTTCATCATTTTCTCTATGGTGTGAATTTGCCAGTACATTCAATGTACTGACCCGTTTCGGGCTGCAACGTCTCATGTTGCAGGTTTCTTACGTCGAGTAAGTGATACGTTAGGGTTACGATTTCTACACTCAACTTTGCCGTTGGTGTTGATGGGGAAACCACAACCTTGTTGCTTCCGCTATTTTGGATTGAGGTAATAGTATTTACGTTACTTTATACATGTGATTTACCTCTGTTATAAATCCTCGAGTACTGTGTGTGTCAGCATACCGATCCAGGGATGACACTTAAGCACAGAGACTTGATCCATTCGGGTCGGTCACTACAAGATGGTATCAGAGCACATGTTGACTGTAGGACGTGACCCTAGAAACTGGCAAGCCCATAGCAAAGATTTTTCTCTACAAAAAGATCTTTTACCCCTTTTCTCTTCTGAGTTTATTCAAAAAATTCCCTTTAGTGAGACCATACCCCTTTCCCCTTTTGACCACTCGAAGATTCCACTGATGAGACCACTCCAAGAAGTACAAGATATCGGAAAACTAAGACCACTTCGGAATGAAGAGTATTTTCCATGCATCTGAATAATGGAAACTACAACGGTTGAAGACCGAAGACAAGTAGAATTTGAAGGCTCTGAAGAATTCCCAGATTTATATGACCTAGGAAGGCTACCCTTATGGAACTTGGCAGACTATGGAAGTATCAATACCCGAGATCAAGGTGTATTGGAGAAAGACCAAAACATGGAGAGTTGAGAACTCAAAGTTTTGTCAAGAAAACCCTAAGGCGGGAGATATCGACTGGCAAGATAGCTCATGGCAATGACAAGGGCAGAAACACGGTTATCCGTGATGTCGTCACCATTGATACTGTGGTCACCGAGCTGAGCTAAGCATGCATTCCTTCGGAAGGATTGGATGGTAGAAGGCTGATGGAGCATCTATCAGCAAAGGATGCAGTTTTAACCTTAGCCGGTGTATCACCAGGATCTAGAGTGTTACATCAAGAAGTTAAGATGGACCTAAAGGAAGCATTAATTGATAAGGAAGCATTTCGTGAAGAACTTAAGACCAGAAGTTGAAAGCAGCCAAGCTAGAGAAGTAAAACCTTGAGATAAAGGAGATTCGTCAGGAACTGAAGGACAGTAGGACCATGGTTCATGCCAAGGATAATGAAACCCAGAAGTTTGAAATGCAACTCCGGAATATTAAAGGATGTCACGAGAGATTTCACATCAATAGAGATTAATCTGGCAAAAGAACTTGAGAAAGACGAGCATGATCGGAAGAAGCCATTGGAGGCATGAACAAGGTTTGAAGAATTTGGAGACGTTGAAGATTTATTGACCTTTAGAAGACCAAACCCCTGTTATATACCTACGTTAGATGCGACGTTTGTGAGCTGTCATTTGTTTGATGTTTTTCAACAGCCACAACAAAAATCTGTCTTTTCAAAACTTTTGTTTGTATTGTGTGTCCCTCTCTATCTCTCTTATCTTACCCCAAACCAATGGACCCAATAGAGGATGAATGGAGATGAGCTTGTATTTTCTGGACCAATGAGTCAATTGGAGACAGAACGATGGATTCAGAACATGGAGGATCACATGGAGAATAACCCTATAGTTGGACATGATATGACCCAGCATGCTCTTCTGTGCTTTGAAAGAGGTGCTGCTACTTGGTGGAGGATGTACCAAACCATGAATTGATGGCAAGGAGTAACCACTTGGAAATAATTTAAGTTTACTTTGCCAAAGTCTCGGCTTGTGTTCTAGAAGTTGAAGCCTTATGGAAAGGATATGAAGAAACCTTGTGCATGCAAGATTTGTGGAGAAATAGGACACACCCATAAAGAACACAAGGATGAATGCCCTAATTGTGAAGGAAGTCACCCAGTTGAAGAATGCCCAGTTAGGCAGATTACTTGTTTCTTGTGTGAAGGGACTACCCACTATCCTGCTAAGTGTCACATTTACCCCATGGTACAACGAACCATCCAGCAGAAGAAAGAAGTAAAGAAAGGAGCCCTTATGGGAATTTTAGAAGAAGATGTGATGGAGGACACACCTAAAGAAGACCCGAGTAAACCCTGCACTAAGTCTTGCTATTCATGTGGAGAAGAAGGACACATCTCCCAAAATTGTTTGAATGGGGATCTAGTAGAATTCTCGACAGAGGAAGTAGAATATGACCCACAGGAAATAGAAACCCTGATTGGAATGGAAAAGTCCAGGAAGAGAAACTGATTGGATTCCAGGAAGGACCTGAGTCATATCACCTGTTACAGGTGCAAGGAGTCAGGGCACTACCTCAACAATTGCCCAAAAAGGAAACCTCGATACTTGTCGGAAGTAATATGTTTTCGTTGTAATGAAGCAGGGCACTTTGCCAGAGAATGCCCCAAGGAGAAGGAAACTTGTGCTAGATAGTTGAGTTTGCAACAAAATAAGTGGAGTAGTAGAAGTGAGAACATTTTCTTTTATATTGAGGTGGTGAGTTGAGACTTGTAATGGAAAAGGAGAGATCGTAATCATTTGAGGATGAATAAATTAGCATCGTTGGTACTGATATGGATTTTATGAGTTGTTACTCTATGAAGAAGGATTTCGACCATTTTGAGTATATGAGAAATATGGTCTATGGAAGATTTGTGAATTTTAAGGGTGGTAGTACCCTATAAGAACCCTTGACTCTTGGAAAAGATAAGGATACTCCATTGAGTGGATTTTGGACAAAATGAATATGAATTTTGTCTCGATATGTGTGATACCCCAAGAGTATGTGGGATGAAGTTGGATACCGTCAGTTGTTTGGACCAAATGTGATCAAAGGAGTCAGAAGAGAATGTTAAGTTCATTCGAGATAGACTGAAGGTAGCTCAGTCCAGGCAGAAGGGTTATGTAGAATCAAAAACTCAAGGAGGTAGTCTATGAAATTGGAGACAGAGCATGTCTTCATGTGTCCCCTCTGCGAGGAGTTAAACGAATTGGAGTTAAGGGAAAATTAGCCCCGAGATTTGTAGGACCATACTGAGTTTTGGAGCGTATGAGAGAAGTGGCCTACAAGTTGGAATTACCCGATGTACTGTCAAGAGTTCATGATGTTTCCCAGTTGAAGAAGTGCCATGCAGAGATGGCCAATGTTCCCGTGTAAGGATGCTTGACCGCGGAAAGGATAATGATGTTCCACGAAGTGGAATATGGACTTCATAAGTATAAGTTTTACCTCGGTATGTGGGAAATCCCACGAGGATGAAGAGATGAAGTACTATTGGATATAAAGGAGGTATGATGTTGGTAATATGGAGCAATGGCAACCCCATGATGAGTCTGAGTAAACATGTCCTAGTTTGGTGTCAAATGACGGAAGGAAGACAGTACAATGGGATGGATTTAAGAATACTAGGAAAATGGAAGTTGGAATAATGATCAGTTGCCCGATGATAAGTTCAAGGACTACAAGTGATGAGATGGGCCATAACCCACAGGCCCCAGGACCTGCCAAGAAGTTAGCACACTCTTGCTGAAGGAAAGACCCTGGAAGGAATTACGACCTTATCGATAGACGATCTTATAAGAGTTTACGAAAACCTGAGAGTTGTGAGGGAACGATAGATGTTTGTTTGGCTTGCAGAATCAATGGATTATTCCGAACGCAGTTCGTCGACGAGAGAAATTCTGCAATGCTTGTGAGGATGACCGAGTGTTAGAATGCGAGATTCACTAAAGCATATACAGGGTAATGATTTGGGTGCGGGATGGATTGATCACCATACCGACTTACTCTTATTATTCGCCTTGCTATATGGGATGGTAAATCTGAGTGACTTGCCTAGAGTAGAGAGACGACGATATTAAACCTTGTTAAACCTTAGAATGGTATAAGAATTTTTCCCTTGTACACGGCAGCTTTTTGCCAACCGTAGGTTATACGGTGAGACCCATTTCCTGCAGGAGAAACCACAAATTGTTGACCACCATGAGATATCGATAGTTGTTTAGTTTTGGCGCCCGACCCGTCAGCTAAGAAGACCCAATCTCGGAATAACCTTACCAAGATGAAAGGACAGAAGAATTGAGGAAAAGGTTATGCCGCTACCAGAAGAGCCAGAGACGGAATTTTCCCGAGATCTGAGAAGACCGACACTATCAAGAATATGGATGGAGTATATGAGTTTTGATAGAACCATAACCATGCTTCTAAGGGTGGTAGCACCCCATACCCCGGAGACGATTGATGGATTTTTAGGAGACCCCAACCCTAACCTATTTCTTTCTAGCCTCTCCGAATCTCGAGGACGAGATTCATTTTAAGGGTGGTAGGTTTGTAACATCCCAAAATTCTAAATTTTGGAATGTTATAAACAAATAGATAGATTGGATGGATTGTTTGATTGATTGACTGAAAGTGAGTGAAATTCGAAACTTTTTGAAAGTTAAATGAGAGGGAATAAAAGGACTTTCCCAAACTTTCATTTTTTCATTTTATGCTCTCCGTGAATTCAAATACTTTTCATCACAAAACTCTGGAGAGAAGATGACATGACTTCTTCCATTTATATAAATGAAAAGGGTTTTTGAAAATATTTGAATTTCATTTGGAAATATTTTCCAACTCAGAAACTTTATGCAACTCAATGATTTTCACGATAGAAGATAAAATGACTTCTCCAAATTATATGAAATATGAGTTGGGAGTTTCAAAGAATTAAATTCAAAGCTCTTTTGAATTTATTTTCAATTTGGATTTATTTGAGTTTTATTCAAATTATTTTTCTCCAAAAATAAAATATATGGAAATTAGGGTAACATGATTCCCCACATTAGAAAATTGGAGAAAAAATTATTTGAAATCATTTTGGTATTTTAAAAAATGTTTTTTGTTGGATTTTAATAGACCAGTAGCACTCTTTGTTTTATATGAATTTGTGTGAATTTTATTTAATGCTAGAAAAATGTTCATGTCGTAGAAAATCTTTTTCTGAAAATTTTGATATATTATATTCCTATATAAAATTTTTAGTTATTTTCTTTGTTTATTTTTCTGATGTCTGGAAAATCTTTAAAAAAAATACTCACTCCGCCGAACTGGGCCGGACCAGCTAGCCGCCAGGCCAACCCAGCCCAGCCGCGCCGCCTTCCACCTCTGTCGCCGATCGGGACTCCTCCAGGAGACCGACGCCGCCCCGCCTCCGGCCACCCCCTTCCCCAAGCAGCGCCCCTGCCTTTAAAAAGGCGAGGCCGCCGCCCTCTCTCTCCCCGTTCCTCCTCCTCGCGTCTCGCCGCCGCCCCGCAGATCGCCGCCGCAGCTGCAGATCGCCGCCACCGCCGCTCCACTCGCCGCCACCGCCTGCACGCCGTCGCCTCGCTTTGCCACCGCGCCGCGCCCGCCTGCTCGCCTGGCTGCCGCGCTGCCCCGCGCCGCATCCATCGCCGCCCGCGTCACGCAGCCCGGACCTCGCCGGAAGCCGCCGGAGTTCGCCACCGGTTTTCCGACGGAAAACCACCCCGAACGGTAAAACTCTAGAACGGTTTTTATTTCGTTTTTTTGGATAGTTAGATCGGTTTTTATAAAAAAACGGTTTTGTTTAGATTTACTTATGTAGCGAACGTTCATTAGTTTAGCCTCTGTAGTGAACGAATTCGTCACATATGCTTCTGTAGAGAGCGCTCGTTCTATAGAATTTTTTTATTTTATTAATTTCTGCCAGGGACCCGGCTGTGATTAAAATTTTACAGATTGGCCCCTAGTTTTCAAACGACCATAACTTTTTGCTCGTTAGTCAGAATTAGATGAAATCAACGCCCACATCTTTGTTATGATCTCCTCTATCCAGTAATCCAACTCAAACATGTTTTTGAAAAGTTTAAAAATTGAATTAGATCAGATTTGAATTCAAACTTTGTTTGATCATAACTTGAGTTTCGTAGCTCCGTTTGAGTTGATTCTTTTTGCAAATCGAAGCTCTTGACCTAAACATTCTAATAAGGCCAAATTCACATAATTTTGGTACTGTTAGAAATTGTTTTATGTTGCAAGAGTTATTTGCTTGGTTTTGATGTTTCCGAATCGTCTTCTTCGTTCTTTCTGATCTTTTGAGTGATTGCTTATGTGTGGTTACT